>NC_090910.1:7513238-7701238 GCF_040956055.1 Brachionichthys hirsutus | reverse complement strand
CCCCCCCCCCCATTCCAACCAACCCTCAGTGCGACGTAGTGCTTCTCAATTTCATCCACATCCTTCAATGAGTCACCAATGTCCAATGTATCATTTACCCTACTATGCTAAAGGTGTTGTTTTGGATAGGCACATATGTGAGAAAACAGATGGCGTGTTTAACAGTTACATATTGTCATTATTTTGTGTGCAGACCTCCTTCATTTTGATTTAAACTTTTACTTGTTACAAACACCTTTTCATTGCATTAATAATATATTTAGAATGGATCACACAGATCTGCGTGTTAAAGTTGTCGTCTACAGTGATGAAAGAAAAGCAAACCAACGCAACTCCACAGTTCTCATTTGGTCTCTGTAAGCACTAGGGGTGTGTTTTATTGTCTGCCAGGTCATTGGCTCGCACGCCTGAAGGTTCACGTTCGTTGCATTTAGGCTGATTTTCAGTGACAAACCTCTAGACACCCCACTTTACACCCCTTTACAGGAGTGAATGCTGGACTTATTGCGCATTGTCAGATGGTCACAAATACAAATGAATATTTATCTGTTTCAGGAGGATGTCTGATGGGGAAATATTTAGCTAAAATACCACATTGTATTGTGCTAAAATATGTATTTATAAAATACTCGTGTTGGCATTTTCTGGGCTACACACTCAGTGCATATTCGTTTCAACTAAACTTATCAATCCTACTACTACTACTATGGCGAGGTCATTACCTAACCTGCTCTGCCTCTGATTGGTTTGGAATGCAGTTTGTTGCATAGCCTTCACTGAAAGAACAGAGTCTGTGAAAAATTGCATCATTGGGCCAAGCCAGTCAGAGACTGGGTGGATCATGGTGTCACCCGAGGATCTGTGTAAAAAAAACCTTGCATCTATACCACCTTTCAGATAAGTCTCAAAATCTAATCAACTGTTCCAATCTCTGGGGCCAAATTTAATTTAAGTCCTTTCAGAAATCTTACTCTCAGTCACAGTCACAGTCACACACACACACACACACACCCACACACACACGGCACCAATCACATCAACCGCTCCAACTCTAGTAATCATGATTTTGTGATTACTGAATTGTAAAGTCAGCACCTAAACTTTTACTCGGTAATTTATGTAGGCGTAAGAAAAGCTTCTTATTTATGGGGGGGGGGGGGGGGGGGTCATTTTGAAATCAAGACCACATTTAAAAAGCGCAGTTATTGATTGATACATAATTTGATCTCAACTCAAGTATTACAGGGACACCTCACCTCTCACCAGGACTGCAGTGGAGCACACATCTTGGTTTACTAGCCTCTGGACATTTCTCCATTCAATGTCACCCTGCTTTAGTAGTGCAGGCAGAAAATGTGTAAAGGATGACTTACCGGTACTTAATGCAAAAGAAGGCATATATATATATGTTGGTCAAAATGAACCAAAATAAGGGAGCTGCCAAATAAAGAGCAGGTAAAACATAAATAACTAAAATGCCTCTTGCATTATGTTCTCTTCAATTAAAAATAATGTTTTGACCACTTTATTTAAATACATTCATCAATATAATCATGCTATATTTACCATACAATCATTCACCTTCGAATGCTTTTCTGGAATAATCACCAAATAATCGGATTAATTATGTAAGCAAGTGACTCATATGTACTCTAACCTGAGATCTGTGGATGTTCCTCTTAAAAAATGAGGCCAGGAAAGTACTATTGAAAAAAGGTTGTGACAATGCTGTACTACAAACTGGCTTCACAATATTAGCACAAAACCTTCACGGGACCAGATTTACATACACATTAAACACATTCACGGAAAGTCAGACCCAGGCTTGCCGTTCATTGCATTTAAATGCACACATATTTATTTACTGATCGGCCTTCCCCTGGAGGGCTTTGCTTTTGTCATTGTATAATCTTGTCCGGCTGTTGTTGCATATGGTGTGTCTGCAAATGTTTCACATTAAAAGCCTTGTTAAGGGTGGAGTTGGAGTTTCTGGCAACTGAAATGCTAGAGGGCCTTTCAATTTAATCAGATACAGGAAGTGCTGAAGTAGTAATAGTGATGTATAAGTATTCATAGTACATTTCAGAAAAATCATACTACTTTTCAATAATCCTATTACCGGTAGCCATTATCGTACATAAAGCATTGTCGTCGTCAAATCGGCTCCCTGTTTCTGATACGTTACGATATGAGAGCTGGACATGTGTTGTTCAGGATGGTGTCGGTATGTGCTCGGCTGAGGGCAGTTCTAGTTCACAAATAATTTGATTTTACTTGAGACTTTAGGAGAACGTCTTTGTGCCAGTACAAGTTTCTGGGGCACCATGTGATGCGCAGAGCTGAGCTCCTATTTTGTTTTTTTAAAACAATTTCAGGTGTTGTGATAGACATCCAGCGAGATGAGAGCAGATTATGGAAATAATAAGCCACATTCTTCAGGCAGATGCTGGACCTCTTAGGGAAGGGAAACCGTAATCCAAATACAGGGAAGATGCAAAATGTCATGTTGTCATTATATGTCAGCTTATTGAATCATGCTAAAGCCAAGAGGATGCTCATTTATACAGAAAGGCATATATAGGACAGTTGCACGTCACTACAAATGCATGCTGCACAGAAATAGATTTTGGCATCTTGTCATATAATACTTACTTCGGGTAGTTTTATTTTAAAACAACTTCCTTAAAGGTATTTACTTGCTATCCCATAAATAAGACAGGAAGATTTCTGACATAAACATCAGATATATAAAAAGAAATGCCACTAATAGCACCACAAAGAAAAGCAACCCCTTCCCCTGTTATCTTACTCATGTTTGCCACTAACAATCGTGCTAATCCTGTGACCTGTGCAGAGCTACGTCAGGTTCTGTGCCGCAGGAATCCGAGGTATTCTCCACGGCCCCGGCTGGTGCACCGCTTGTGCCTGTTTGATCTCTTGGGAGACTCCCTGCCGTGCTTAAAGTGTATTTTTTGGATATTAGAAACATTTAGAAGTGATGTTGCCCACAGTAATGTTGTGCAGATGTGTCATCTTGCTTCTGCTGGTCGTCTTGTCATGTCTCATTACTTTCTCCCAAAATGCCCACAGAGTCAAGCGCATGCTTTTGGGTCAAAAACTATTTGCCTGCTCAATATGTGTTGTTTATTTATTTGTGAATGGATGCGTAATATCAAGCTGAGGTAGTTTACTCTCTGAAAATGTAATCTTATTTACTGTATACAGCACCATATGAATAAAATCCCTTTTTAAGATAGTAGTGTCCTTGCATTGATGTGAAGGTTGAATTTTATTCTTTTACAAAATTGTCTTTATTTTAACATATTTTGGTGTCTAAACAATGAATAGATACAAATATGTCTGTCGATGGCCTCAGTCAGAGGCAAATACTATAATATTACCTGTAATGGCAGAAAATCCGGTCTACTTCATTGAAACTCACTGAAAGCGCTAGTCTAGTTTTTTTTGTACACTGACAGGCTCAGGTCTGACAACATTGCAAAAATAGAGCTTCATATATATATAAAAAAAGAGATTTACATAACATCTTTAATTGTATGGGTCCATCATTCCTGTCCAGACTGGAATTTCTTAATATCAGATGGATTCCTGAGAAATAATAGTCCTGAGAAATACCATATTCCAGGCAAGCAGTCAATGCAAACCTCTTGAATTAAAACGTGTGTATCATCAGGTAAAATCCTGCAAACCTGTGCAAACATTAACCCAATGCAGCTGCAATACACCAAATAGTGGCGAAAAGAATTGAATAGAGCTGAAGCTCTCAGAAAGGATATAATTTGCCTTTTCAGTTACATTTCCATTTTGAACGAGGTGCTTTGAAACATGAGCCATTGGCTCGGTGAGTCACCTGAAAATTGTGCAGTATTATTACCGGGAAAATATTTGTCTTATTCAAGCCAAAAACCTGTCACCAAATACGTTGAGTCATCAAGTATTTTTCTGTCTGCAAATATTGTTACGTACTGAAGGACGCAATTACACCAAGTTCCCTTTGTGTATTCTGCAAGGAAGGATTTAGTCATGAAGATCGATAATGATGTGTGTCACTGTCTCTATCTGTGTTTTCTTTCACTGTCTCTTCCTTCCTATCAATATTTTTTGTATTTGTATTTCTCTCCTCCTCCTTTTCCATCAGTCCTGCTGCTTTGGAATTCTTCCGGTGTTCCTGCTGTGGCATTGTGGCACCTCGTTCACATTACCTTGTGTCACCATCTTGACTTCCCTTCCCTTTGTTAATCGGCAGTAAACAACACAGCTGTCTGGGGACTCTGCGTGCCGTGGGGACATATTTTTACTACAGTGAAAAAAAAAACAAGAAGAAGAACGAAATAAAAACAACAACACATGATTAAAGATGATGTGTCTGTGCACCATGATAAAAGGTGCTCAGACATCCCAGTGACAGGTCAAAGCAATGCAAACAGCTAATTGGTGCCGCTTCAGAATCTCACAGCAGTATCAGTAACACTTGAAACTTTCACGCTGCTATTTTGCATATTTATTCTCCTGGGTCTAACATGGGACCTGGTTTCTGTTGCTTTTAGTGAAGCAATCCCTTCTTTTGTGCATCAGCCTTAAAACAACAAGAGAGTTGGATCAAATGTGTTCATCTCCAGGCAATTTTGTCATGTTTGATAGCCTTTCAGTATCTGTGCTGTCTAAACCCTGTTATTCAGTTACGATAACTTCATTTGCAAAGCTGATTGTTTGGTATGACAAGATTTTTACATTTGTTTTCTTAGTTCTGAATCAAACTAAAGGGCCACGTACAAACTAGCAGACACACGGCCATTGCAGAGACAGATGAATGTGTTGGACGAAAAAGGCATTGGCCAAGGCTAAAATGCTATTTCTAATCCATCCATCTCATGATGATCATCTCATCGACAGCAGCTTTTCTGCTTTGCGGGTTAGGGGAGGTGCTGGAGCCGATCCCAGCTTGCTTTGGGGGGGAGAGGCGGGGTGCACCGTGGACGAGTCGCCATGGCCAGATCATTCATTAATGTCTGCTGAGGAACACCGAGAAGAATATAAGCTACATTTCTTCCATCACAGTAGAGGCAAAATTAGATCTTGTCAGTAGTGTACATTGCAGAAAAATATGTTTATGTGAAGCAAATAAAAGCTGCTCACATCAAGATCAACAAAACTCGAAAGGTAGGCAAATTCACGTTAATCAAACAATCCTAAACTGTCATTTCCATATACATATTTTCCTTGCAAGGAAACCCTGCCATGACTTAGCAGCATAATCTATCTCTTTTTTTTTTTTTTTGTTGCAGTGTCTGAGTGTAGCCAGAGCCGTTTCAGATGATTAAATATGTGAATATTTAAAAATGACAATTCCCAGCACAGCTGCAGATAGTCGGTAGGTCTGCTCCAGAGGGACAATCCAAGCTGCTCCTCCGGCATTCAGCACCACGCGCGGTGCTGCACGAGGAGGCTCCAGCGCCGCTGGAGGTGAATCCATGTCATTTGTAGGATCTGATATTTCTTTTTAAATACAGAGCACTCAGCACGTTCCCTGCACCAAAAAAAGGCGATCCCCGAGGGCAGAGGAGTGTTTGGCTTTCAATTAGCTCTACCCTCCCCTCTTTTGGCTCCACCATTTGACTTGTGGAGAGCGTAGTGATGAAGCCTTGGCCAGCTCAACTATGAAAGTCATTGGAGAGAGAGGTGAACTGGGGAGTCTATATTCAGATCTGTTTGAGTGGGATGCAAGAAGTAATGGTTGGAAAAGAAAAGCAAGCGGGTGCACATTATATTTACTTCTCCACACTTACCCACATGAGTTCTCTGTGTACACTGGTAATAAGGGACATTCACAACAAGCCCAATAAGTAATTAGAGAAACACTAACAAATCAGTACAAGCAATATTAAATTTGAAGCCTTTTATTATATTTATTGAATGTCTGTTAACTGTAGTCAGGAAGGCACATTTCTTTACACAATTTGTCCGAGATTATTTCTCAAAAAAAACATGTCTCTTGCATGCCTAATCTTACTCCTTGTTATTTCTTCCCGTCATCAGCTGACATATCAGCTGCTCTAATCGGCTGATCAGATATATTCAATATCAACCGTCATTGATAGCCCACCATCTTGCTGCTGTTTTCAACATATAATCCTCCCTTTACGTTTAGTTTATTCATGGCGCTATTATTCATTCCCCTCCTACATCTCTTCATCACTGTCTGCCACCAATTTAATCATTTCATCAGCTTCCTCACTCTCGGCTGATTCATCAGCCGCCGCCATATCTCGCTCATATAGAAAATATCCACCATCTCAAAGAATCTAACAACTGCTGGAGACTCTCTGATCTCATCAAACATAACTGTCAACTATTAGATTTATTGCATTCACTTTTCGCCTGTGATTGGAATGATGCTATAGGACTCTAGACCAGATTGAAGGGTCATCATAAGAAAATTAAGGCATGGGCACACTTAATCATTCAGTATATACTGTAACAAGTGGCAGCATTACGTATCTGGCATTGGATAAATGTGTAAGTTAATTATACTTCCAGTCTTAATGTTAAACCAAGGTAATCTCACTGGCTGCTGACTGCAGGTTCATATTAAACGAGAAGACATGAAAGCGGTTTCAGTCTTCACATCTGACTTTCTGCAAGACAGCCAATAAGCTCAGTAGACAAAATGGTGCACTATTGCTTTAAATCATTGCCATGATGGTGGCCTGATACCCCACGGTAAAGCTCATTTGCATGATATGAATGCTGATATTTCATCTTGGTAGTGAACACCCCCCCCCCCTTCCATTGACACGCCCTGGAGGCGTGTTTCGTAGTGCTCAGCTTTCCTACTGGGCCCAACTCTCCTGTTGGGGCCCATCTGGAAGCTGACACCCTTCCCGAACTCATCGGCGCTTCATCAGACACGGTTCTAAATCAGCCCCTCACTTTCGCAGTGAGAGTCTCTCAGAACCAATGCTCCTGCCTCACACTGCTATATCCACAGAAGACAAGAGAGAGGAACGAGGTTAGTGGTTCTCCGCGAACACAAAGATCCACTTGAGGAGCACTGCCTAGTTTACACTGCACTCACTTACCTGCATTTGATTATTGGCTTCTCTGACAACTGGCTTACAGAAATGTTGTTGCAGTGTGTTAAGACACCGTGGTCTTCTCTAACACATCCAATCAAATGTCACTTCCCACTGTGCATATTATTCCATAGGCTGGTTTTGTTTGTGCATCATTATTAACATATAAGTATCATCCATTTTCCCTTCTCTTGAGGTTGACTTCCTTTCATCTGTTTCTCTCTGCATCGTTCTATTTTTTCCTCTCCTTTGACACCTCTAATATCTGGCACATAATCTGGAATGCACCCAAGAAGCTAGTTCTAAACATGAAGCAAATACATCAGAGACATTAGAGCAAGTGGCCTCTGAAAGATTTCCTGGACTTAGCTGCATATATTTGTCAGTGAATAGCAAGGTGATGCAGTGCAGTTCTTAATATACCATCGTATAGAAGGTAAGGAAGGAACTTCTTCCACCTCTCTCATCCAGCACACTGAATGCACCGCCGAAGCTCTTAG
Organism: Brachionichthys hirsutus; assembly: GCF_040956055.1. Lineage (NCBI taxonomy): Eukaryota > Metazoa > Chordata > Actinopteri > Lophiiformes > Brachionichthyidae > Brachionichthys > Brachionichthys hirsutus. Next base: position 7,693,644 of record NC_090910.1, on the reverse strand, counting down.
AATCAGTGCATAATCAGAAAGCTACATAGCATTTCTGAATGAGTGAACTTAGCAGTGTTGAGGCCATGGCTGGTCTCAGGAGTTAACCCAGGAGGTCGACTGATTTGTGATTGTCCACCCGAGAATGAATGGCAAAAAGGGCATAAAACACTAGGGTCAATATTTGTATTCATCAAAGACTATTATACCTTTGTGAAAGCCCTTAATGCTTCACCTGCTGCCAGCTATAAATGGTGTGTAAATCCTTGCCGATTTCGTGACCTAAATAAAATTCAAGTTACAAAGGGGAATACTTCTTTCTTTTTTTTAGTTTAGAGGTGATATTTATTTTTATTAAACATTGGTCAAAGGTACCTCTTAACTAGATTTAGACAACTAAACATGTCAATCATTCAGACACACACACAGACCTACGGGCAATTTACTGTAACCAATTCACCTAATTTGCTTGTTTTTGGTTGTGGGAGGAAGCCGTAGAACCCGGAGAGAACCAACGCAGACACGGGGAGAACATACACACTGCTCACAGAAAGGCCGCAAATTGGATTTGAACCTGTGAACCTGTCTTGTTGTGAGGCAACAGTGCTAACCACTGAACCACCGTGCTGCCCTATTGTAAATTATGAAACATTCTAATTGCTGAAATGACATGAACTGAAAGCAACACTTGTGTTGGCAACCCCAGTAAGATGTAAATATAATTTCAAAGGGAACAAACAAAAACAAGCAAATGCATTCATTCGTTGAATTTTATTCTATTCTATGATTTTTAAGGAGTAAGCAAAGTGTAGTGGATCTTTCGTAGGAATTATAATCTGTTCGACAGACTAGCACAAAAAAAGGAGAGCCTGCCAGAGTCGCAAAATATTTTTATGCCAAGTGAAAATGTATTGCTGCAGCAATAGATGACAGTTAGTGCCCCCATGCTTTATTAAAATCCTACAAAAATGCTGTTTCAAATAGATATAATGTAAATCATGCATTTTGCAAAGTGTTGTTTATGTTTTATTTATCCAACAGACTATGGTATAATTTTGTGAGTGATTTCTGTATAACGCATCTTTACTGTAAGGACATGAATAGCGTGACATAAATATAGTGTGCAGTGTGTAATTAGCCTTAAAATGCTGAACTCCGCTCTGATGGGGTGAAATATCATCATAGACATAATGAACCATGTCACGCTTGTGGCAGACCACAGACTCCTCCCCACCACGCTTTTCCGTGCATTTTCCACTCGAATGTGTCACTTTCCCATCTCCCCTCCAAAACCCCTTCTTCCTCTTCCTCCCTCTTTCTCTCGTCACCTGCCTTCACCGCCTACACAGCAGTCGCCTGCACATAGCAGCACCAAGACAACACTTGGCCAGGACAGCCAGACACCTCATTTACCAGCTCATTCTCCTGCTATTCTCTGTAGAGCAAAAGCAATCCTCCATCAGGCTTTTGAACACAGGACACTTGATCAGTTTACGCAACTTACGGTAATATATCAAATCCATTGCACCTGAAGAGAAATAAAATGTGTCATCTTTTAAATGAATTCATGTGTAATTCAATTGGTCTGAAGTCCTTCATGCACATATTCACATTCACATTGATTTACAAGATCAGTACATTCATACTTCTATGAAATGTTCTAAAAAATGTTCATGCAGCTCACATTTTCAGATTTAAAAGCAAGAGTTTGGAGTGATGGAAAACCGGTAGAAAACAATGGATGTTGGAAAAAACTATTCTTTCAGAATCCAAAAAGCCAGTTATTAGTGCAAAGTCTTCGCAAAAGGTGTTAATGCTGCCTCCCATCAGTATGTTAATCATTCACTTCAGAGAATCTGTGCTGTCGTTGCTGTGGCCTCTCATGTAAAGGGCGCTTTGTGTTTGAAAAACAGCTGGTTCTTTCTGATGTTTCTCTTTGTAGAATAATGAAGTTGTGTGGCGATGTGATTACCAGAGATTTGTTTGAAGAAATAATGTATGTCGTGCAAATCAACCTTGTTTGTGGCTAAATTGTGACATGCATAAAATTCAGACGCCATTCACCTGCTGCGTTTGCTCTCAGGAAACACTCCCAGGAATGGATGCCACATTATATCTTTGTGTTTTTTTTTGATGAGTTTGTCTCAGTATCTGTTGTGTGTTAAAAGCAGAAAGATATGATTTTACAATCATAACTCATATATCAAATTTCACTAAACTTACCACAGAATTTTATTCTACAGGACCTGCTTTGTTTTTACTCAACTCTCTCTGGACCACAGACTTATAGACACACTGTCTTGATTTATGATTTAAACTTCCTGGTTGACATCAGATTTAATATCATGTATAGTGCACAAAGGCGGCTCGGTTCATTCAAATACATGTTATTTTTCTTACTCTTATTGATGTATGGCCATACTGATGATTATAGTTTTATATATAATGGGTAATCCCACCCTAACTATATTTATTGCCAGCAAGCTTCTCACCTCTGGTTACAAAAACATAAAATTAGAAGAACCTTCACTTACAAAAGACCCAGGTAGTTCTGCGGTTCCACCCCGACACCCTCAGTTGACTTCTGCTGTATTGTCAGCAGCACCCTTTGCTCGACCAGCATGTACATCCATCCATCTGATTGACAGGTTACGAACCAACCCCTGCATAAATGACTCTGACACACCAGGAATCCAAACCAACTGGATTCCATCAATCTCACTTAAACTATTCTCCATTGCAGCCACGCGCTCTAACACTGAGACAGCAGAGAGGGCAGTTCCGCAATAATGTTATCAAATCTGATCTGCTGGGACGGGGTGATCACTCTCCTGAAGAATAAAGGGGAAGAGGAGGAGAGCAATGATTTGTGTCTGGAGGGAAAGAAAATACAAAGGTAATTGTGCCTTTTAAGTGTGTGCTTGGATCGTGAAAGCATCGTGGACCTGTCAGGAAGGCTGGCCATACAGAGATATATACTGTCAGACATCATCAGAAGACACATAGTGTCAAACATTGGTTAGTTTTGAAGGAAAACTCATAAGAGCAGCTACGACTTTGTTAATGGGGCTATAAAACTGAACGGACAAGGCAATCTGAGTTAGACCGGAGCAGTGTGGCATTGTCAAACCCCTGAGGCTTGTGTCATAACAAACATTATGAGGACAAACACTAAAGACTCCCTCAGATTGTACTGACATTGCTTCCTTTGTTGATGGTTCACTCCCTTTATTCCAGGTCTGGGGTTACAGGGAAACTAAATTTACCCACAAGCCCTTAGTGGTGAACAAGTGAACTTTCATTATTGCCGGTTCTGTCAACCCACAAATAACTTCACACAAGAGGCAGAATGATTGATACTTTTCATCATCTCTCCATTCATCTCAACCCCCCCCCCCAATTCAATTTCAAATAACTGCGAAGCTGTGTCACACATGCCGAGGAACTCACCAATTGAGCAACACTATTGATCCGCAGTCTAGAATCTTGTGCATCATTTCAGCGCAAATGAAAAAAAAAAAAGCAGTCCTCCATCCTTGCAATCTTTACTCACGGTTAAAAAGAAAGGGATTGAAAGCACACAGAATGCCTTTAGAGAATGGATTTAGCACATGCACATCCACATGCATGGAAAAAAGGTCAAGAAGCATAAAGAAACACATGTGGACAGCCTCTCATGCTAATAACTTCAGAACACACACACACACGCTTGTAGACCCTCCGAGCCTTCATTTCACTGTCCTTTTCCTGAGGTTGCTACCAGTCAGCATCCTTCTCTGCTCCTCAATAGTCATCATTTTTGTAGCCACAGCGGTATAATCAGCCCCAACCAGGAAGCCCCCGGACTCTGAACGAAGCACTTTCATGCAGAAAAGCCCAGCAGCTACAGTCTCATCTTTCTGTTTTTGGGACAGGTGGGGGGGATACACTTGTATTGCACAACAGGATTGAAGGTTGCTCACAGACCCTCTAGTCTGTGTACATTTCAGTCGGGCTTCAAATTTATCACATCAAAGACGTTGCAAATTGCTACATAATTCAGTTTCGAAAGATTCTGCCAAGACTGCACAAAAAGAGGTGGGGAGTGTGTGGGAGTGGGGGGGGGGGGGGGCACTGTCCTAATTGTGCAGGAAAATTAAGCATTTATTGCACAAGACTATTCGAGGTGTTTTTGTTCATGAGAACAAAAGTTTTTAGTGTTTAAGTCACTCCCTCGACATGATGACAAACTAATTTAATCTGCAGCTCAGTACAGATGACAGTTCCCACGATGCTTTGCTCAAACAGCTTAGCTCAGCAACCAGGAGAAACCAAGCAGAGACTCCAAAGACACACCCAGGAATAGAACATCTGGCTTAGTCTCCGTTTTCTAATCTGTCCCATTGTATTCATCCACACAGATATTCACGCCTCATTTTAGTTTTAGACTTTGCTTTTGAAACCAATCTCCCCTGACATTTGGGTGAAAACTTGTTTATGATGGAATCATATGAAACTCAGTAATATAGAATGACATAATGCATTTAACAATGCAATTGGGTAAATATTATCAGTGAGGTATGGCTCATAAAGTGTCATCACTCTGTGGTAGGGGTGAACAAGTGTGAGATTAGATGATGTCAGAGATGATTGACTGACCTGATTAGACCACTTTGATCAGCACTGAACATGTCCCGTACTTTCCACCTCTGTCTACCTAACACTGCCTTACCGGTAATCTGCCTGAATGGCAATATACTTGAAATGATCCCCATCTTCACACAGATTGTATCATGCTATTTTCTTCTGGCACTAATTCAAACAGATGCACTGCATTTTCACACAGTACTTCTGGAGTTGTCTAATATATAAACCCTGTTTTTGTACATCCCACCCTTTCTTAATGTCCCTAACACATTGTAGGATGAGGGTGAATGTTAATGAAAAATACATTATTCATATTCCCACACAGCCATCTAAGGATCGTGGTTGCCGTGCCAGCCACAATACCTCATCCATACAAAGAAAGACAAAACACATTTACCCAATTTCTCATCGGTTTTATTGATTTTCTCTATTTTAGGTTGGGTCAGGAGTCAGGACGTCTGCCGCTATATTGTACATGAAATCAATTTTTTCTGCTTACAAAATATGTTATGTGTAGCAAGTCCAAAATTTGAATTAGGCAGGCAGCCAATATTTTGTCTTCGTTTCTTCTAAAGGGATGCACTTGAATACCAATGAGGAAGAAATGACGACAACAAGGAGTCGACTCTAAAGATTTGGCAAAAAGCAGCAAGAAAAACATCCCTCCCTCCATCCCAATATGATTTATGACTCAGATGGAGAATTACATGCAATGATTCAGCATGCTGATCAAGGGTTGTGCAACTGTACGTGATCTAAACTGAAAATAGACAACAATGCAGATCAATTACTCTACAGCGGCACCCTGTGAATTCTAGCACTCTACCTCTGGCTACTGGCTTTACACTCACTACATCACAGCAAAATCACCCTTTCAGTCTCCACAACATGACACCAAAATATGCATTGTAGTCAAACACACTTTACTCACTTATATTTCCTTTAAAAATAAAGAAATATATCAAATTCCTGAAAGGGAAAGATGGGTGTGGTTCCACCTCTCTGTCACATTTCAATATTACGATGCATGGGAAAAAAGGCCCACCAGGAAGACGTATAAATATTTAAGCAGGGAGTTGGTCGGAAGGTGCAGTATCTACAAAATGAGCAATTACTTTCTTCCTACTGGGATGGGGGCGTTTATGGTGTTGGGTCAAAGGTGAAGACGAGCTCCATGGGGCAAACTAGAATCAAATCTCTCCATTACTGATTTATCATGTAGCGCGTGGGCTGATATGAGATGAGAAAACCTTTGTAAGTACATAGCAATGTTATTACATGTAGCCATGGGCATCCATCAACAGGCTATATGGACAAGTCCAAAGAGAGATTTCCAGGTTTTCTGGTTGTAGTAATGAAGCGTAATTAACCTTTAATGTCAGGTGAACTTCACAGTTTTAAGAGGACTGGTTAATGTCTGAAGATCATTCTTCTCTCTGATTGTCATTTAGCCTCCTCTTTTATTTTGACACGCAACACAAATGATTGCAAGTAGGAGCTGGAAAAGGTCACCAGCTTGTCTCTGGTGAGAGGCGCTGATGGAGAGTAGGAACATCTATATTTCGACAGGTCAGAGGAACAAACGGTTGGCTGAGATTAGATCATCAAGAGACTTTCAGAGGATAATCTGTTGATAAACATGATTTTTCATTGAACACTGAAGAATTAGGATATTGATATTACATTGTTTTGTTATTCTGTTATCTATATCTATATACTGTGATAACAATGACAAATATCAATTCTTCTTCTTTATAGTACTGGAAGTAGTAGTAATAGTCGTACAGTAGTAGTATGCCTATGCTACAGTGACTGGGACCACATATAATAAACACACATTCCAGTACTTAAAACCTGATGATAATATAAATGTACATTTTTCCTTCCCATTCCCCTGGCAGACGTACAATCATACAGACTGCATAAATATGAGATACAGCAAGTGTACAGTAACATGACAGCAAAAACAATGTCTGTCAGCTAGAACTGGAAGTGCTAACAGCCATAATGTTACATAAATGTTTGCACAAATTTAGTGTCTAAATTAGGAGACAAGACATACGGTGCTACTTAATCTATCTTGTTACATGAAACCTTGTCAAATCTGGCATCTGTTTTTTTTTTTAATAGGCTTAAGGTGGAAAGACCTTGCCCCAACCACATCCACCCACCTGCCTCTGCTCACCTCAGGTGTGTTGTGCATGTCAATGCGTCTGCAGCCACAACGATCTGCTCCCTTAATCTGAAGCAAATCTTGTTTTCAATAATTAGCTGGCAGAAAAAAAGGAGAGAAACCTCATTTTCCTATGAGACTCGGTGCTGCTAAACGATCAATATAATGAATGTCTAATGGCAATAGTGATCGGCTCCGTCAGGATGTTGATTTAAAAACATGCTCCCTCGACTGTCAGGATTGCTGCTAATAAAAATTTGGACCATGGTTTTAGCTGATGTGCTGCAAGCAATTCAAGGGTGGGTGGGTGGTGGTGGTGGTGGTGGGGGGGGGGGGTTATATACATCTTCTTTCTTGTGTTAATTTTGCAACTCTTACATGTGTAAAGCCAAATGAAGAAAAATGAAGCTAAATTATTAAGTTTTTATTTTACTGTGGCAACAAATATATTTAAAGGAAAACATGACTTCACTGACTTTTGTTAGTTTTCAGTTTTGCTATTCTTTGCTCGCTCTCATTGTTGTTCAGTTTCCTCATTTTATTCGCCTTCACAACATCTGCAGCACTTTTGCCCGTGATGATAATACTGAGTATACATTACCCACAGAGACGACAAAAAAAACACAAACAAACAAAAACAGGGAATCCAGTCTGTGAGGCAGATTGTAAATACATCTTTCGGGGATCTCAGCTCCAGATGAATGCAATCATCTCAATCATGGTGACAGGAATACAATGGGCCCAAAGTAGACATCCAGAAAAAGCAGTACAGATAAATAACTAATTAAAGGTGGTAAAAGGTGTATATGATTTTCTGGGGGTTGTCAGTAATTGGGCACTTGAAAGATACTAGGAGGGAACAGGAGGCGGGGCTGCTCTCCTTTATTAGGCTGGAATGTGAAAGTCAGTGTATTTCCAGCTGGAATGCTGGACACCAGAAGAAGGGCGGCGAAACGGCCTCCGATGCCTTCACTGGGTAGGAACCTCCCAAGATGTGCAGTTTAGAGAGACAAAGGCCAAGTTAAAAGGAGATGGAGTAGAAGACTTGGGAAATATAAGGAATGCTCATTGGATTATAGTATATATTTTTAAAGTTAAATTTGCTTTTTCTGCTTTGCAAGCAAAAAAAAAAAAAGCTTATTAACTCCAAAATATCCTGCAACACAAAAATTGTGAAATGAAGCAATGGACATAAAAATGGGCATCAGCATTACATTAATCGCTAATCTCACTGGAGGGGCAATGAGATTTGCTGTAAGGTTTCTGTCAACCTTGCATACCATATACTAAATGAGTGAGCTGAAAGAACAGCTCCAAAGAGGCATTGTGAAGCACATGTAACATGTATGGTAACCCATGCTCCCATTTACCAGGCTGTTGGTGCCAACACCTGTCAATCAGAAGAACAAGAGCTTCACTCCTCTTGCGGCCCCTACTCTTCCTCACTAAAAGCATCGTGATTACAGCCCAGGCTGATGCTAAACAAAGCCGTTTTTAAGACAGACAGGACTACGTTTGCCTTAATTGAAGTACTCTCTTGAGGATAATGGTGGCTCTTATGGGTTCTTGAAATGCCCTGAGGTCTTATTGGCCTTTCAGTCTTTCCCCCCCCCCCATCTTTTACTCTTGACCTACCAAGACGGCTCGTACAGTTACGAAGTTTCCGAGGATCCATTTATTGTTAACTCGCTCCCTGCGGAGACAGCTGTCAACCTGGATCTCATTGGCTCTTGCATAATGAGTAAACAATGAGTAAAAATGATGGAGCTGGGTTGGATCTTGAAAAGGTCACAATCCCGCCCTTTTGCAGAAACAAATGGAATTAATGAAAGCAGTTTGTCTGGATCCCTGAACTATCTCACCATAATCTATGCTGCACTCTTTATTCTCCTCCCGCTCAAGTTTTGTGACACGCTGCGTTCACCATCACTGGATTCTCAACTAAGATCACAGCATGCACATTACTCTATTTATAAGCTGCTTCAGTAGTTTCTCCGTTCTTCGTTCCCAGGGTAGTTTCAGAAGATCATTTCAATAAATTCAGACATTGTCTTAGTTCAGCCTCTAATATAAACAGGAACTCAGGACATTTGAACTCATGGGTGTTTCACTGCAGATGGAAAAGAACAAAGGTAGTTAACACCTTTGAGGCGGTAGAGAGGGCATGGCAGCTCAAACATAGTCTTTCCTGCCCAAAGTTTTTTTGTCTAGTGCATTTTAATCTTTAAGGTGTAGAAAACAGGCTCAGGGAAGTGTCTGACATGGACAGCGAGCACATCAGGGTCACACAGAGACTTGCAATGCAATGCTTGTCAAATTTCCCTCTGGTTGGGCATGAAAGAATTGTGCATCTAGCATAGCGTGAGTTATTCTTAGCATGTGGCAGCCTTCCACAGATCAAAAGACTGTCTCCAAACCTGGACAGAAGGACGGAGGGAAGCCTCGAGGCCATGCCACCCTCAAGCTGTTTGCTAGATGGAGATCAGATACTGCGGTTTTCTCATTGGAGTCTGCACTGTTATCATCCATGCACAATGACTATATGAGCTGTCATAGAGAGGATTATTTCAACTGAAAAAGAGAGGATATCTGAGTGAAGTTTTTCACTGGGTGTTTACAAAAGATGTAGAAAAAGGAAAAAGCCTAACGACTTTAAAGAGTTGAATCATCCAGTCGATATTCTGGGATTTCACCTTGGGGGGTCCTCCGCCGTTGTGTTTTGCACTACTGACTCACAGTATGTGTATGGAACACTGCTAAGTTTGGACTTGTGTATGTTTTCCCCACAAACAAATCTTGTTCATAATTGGCAGATGCAAGGGGTGAAATATTGAATGTTCTTGTGGCGGATGTGTGTGCAAATGTGTTCCGAGTGTGAGCGTCTCTGTGTGCGTCTGTGCGTTGGGTTTTGGCTGCCATCCTGGTTTCATCTCAGTGTGCTACCAAGGAGACATAAGCCACTTCCATCTGCCTCGTGTTCCAAGTTTCTTTGTGTTCCCTAATAAAAGACAGGAAGTTGAAATTAAATAACATTTCTATCACCACATCACACTCTAATTAGAGGATAAAGGCAGCATGAGAAGTTTTTCTCAAATTCACTCAGTGACAAAATTATCATAGAAGGGATTAAAAAAAAAATCACCCTATTGCCTTGTACTGATGGGAATCAAATAACGAACAATCATAGTAATTCCTGTGTTAAACAGGATCTTTTCTTTATTTGACAATGTTTTATCAGAATTGATGTGCTTGGAATTTGGTGCCGTCATCACTTGTTTTGTGCCACATGTAACTCCTGGTCAAATTAATATGCATGAGGCATGAAGTCCATGGTCCAGTGGGGAGAGATGATGAGCCAGAGGAACGGACATAAAGTCGGGGTCATCTGCTGCATTTGTTCAAGGGCCAGAGAGGAAAGCATGGGCAACAGACTGAAAATCACTGAACACTAAAGACTTAAAAATGCACTACTTTGTTTGCTTGTAAATATTCACATGCAAATAAAAAGACAATTAGAAGGACTGAATGTGGCATCTGTAGAAAATTCGATCAAACACTTACATTGCCTTCTGCTCGGGGTTGCTTCAACTGTTTTCAAAGCCATAATATGAGTAGAAGAGCGCCGCCTATCAGAAATCCAGTGATACACCAACAGATGCAGCTGAAATGTTGCTTGATATATTGTTTCAAAATGTGTCAGAAATCTGGTGTTACTCAGGGTCACCACTCTAATGCTCTTGCGCACTGAATAAGACATGGAGTCTTTCTCCAATGAGCTGATGGTGGGCATAATGCTGCACAAGGTGGTCCCACTAGCTACCTTTCACAACCAATGACAAAGGAGGTCCGACTGTTCAACGTTCTAAAAAACAGTAAGAGACGGGAGAAATTTCACGTTGCACATCAAAATGATTTCGGCTATTAACTATTGGTATATTCGCAGATACCCATGACACTTGAGTGTTTCCTTTTTATAATCAGGTGCTGAGTGGATACGGGTCAACAGGGAGTGTCCACATCTGTATGGAGACTTGGCTCCTGTCAAACACAACTCAAAGAATATTTATTCTTCACATTATCGCCCTTAGCTCGTTTAAGGTACCGTGTAAGGACAGACTGCAATGGAGCCTGATAACGACTTGTGTGTGCACAGTTAAGAGTGTGTGCGTAACAGCTTCACACACATCTTTGCTCATCATGTGAATGCTCTGATTAGCGGAAGGCAGCTTTTTTGACAGTTTGGAAACAGATAATTGTGCAGATTCTGGATGACCTTTGCTAAATAATATTGTGTTCAGTAATGATGATGTCGACACAATAGCCTCTGCTGATATACGGACCAGATGGCCAAACAAGTTGCCCTTTTTTAGAACCCTGCCATGCTCAGTGAGAGATGGTGACAGCCACTGTTTGTGTGTGTGTGTCATTAACAAATCTAAGAAGATGAATCCATATCCATATTAGATTCATATGTATTGTATATGTGAAGCTATAGCACATAGACTGGCATTATATCCATAGAAACATTTTTGAAAGTATATTTTTTTAATTTAAAGTTCCTATCCAAAAATCCAGTAATCCTGGATCCTCATCAGATTTCAGGTGTCGCACACATTAAATATACATATATATAAATTGTTGCGCTTCAGAGGAGCTGGATGGCAGATTATTTTAACAGGACACAGGAATGCTCACTGAAATAGCTACATTAAGAGGACTGGTATGAATGATTTCAGATTCCTCATTTGCAAAAACATAAATAGGAATTGTTCTTTCACAGATTTATTGGGGCAATAAATAAGCCGCAAGAAAGTCAGCTGCTTCATTCATTGAAAACATTTTTTTTTTTTTGCAACATTCTATGAGGTAACAGTGTTAAAAATGAAAGTCACTTGTGTGCAAAGTTTTAGCTATTAACTGGATTGTATTTTATATCTTGCTGGCACAACAGACCTCCACTGATGAGGCCCCTTGTCATTCTTTTAGCAGTTTTTAGTCCAATAACACTTTTGGTGTGTCGTTAGGACTAATTATGCAAGGCTGACATAATAATGAACAGAAATTACGTACAGTGCCTTGTGAGCCAATTGGGCTCAATAATGCATTTTTAGTATTTGTTTGGACAACTGTGAATTTTCAAGGCAGTTTATCAATCTTTGGCTTTACAGACAATACTTGAAAAAATTACAAGTATCTAATTTGTTTAACTTGGATCTGTTCCCTCTGTGAATACAAGTAAAATGAGAGGAAGAAATCCTCAATTTCTGTGGGAATTGGAGGAAACATCAGACAGGTGAGCAGGAAAGTCGAGCTCTGGATATTTCATTGGCTTCTTAACTTGCCAGAGGGATCCAGGGTCATGCCTCAGGGGGAAGTTGGCCACTGAGGTTTTCCCTGCAATTTGTTATAAGACTGAGTTTACATTTTGATTTAAGGCCAGGCCGCAAACACGAATCAATCATCAGGCTGGAACAAACAGAACTCCGTCCAGAAAAGAACAACTCATCAAGAATCAGTACAGTCAAAATAAACTCAGCCACTCTCATTCTTTTCACTTCTTCTTTTACAATCATGACAGTCCATACAGGTCATGGAAAATGTGTTTCCATCCAGCTGAGCATCAAAGGCTTTGTCTACCAACATGATTGTTCGAGGCACGTGAAGGAATGCGTCTCATTTCAATTTAATATGGACTTCTTGCAAATTGAATGAATGCAAATGTATTTAAACCTGTGACTCACATGCAGCCCAGAGACATCAGGCCTGCAGGGTCATACTTCTCTGTGTTCCATTTCTCATTGCTCTCTTAAGATCTGGCTCCCCTGATACAGCCCTAAAGCCTCCTGTTTGAACATTCATAATTGATTCTGATTTGGGTCCCTCATTAACAAATACTGTATTGGTGTGTGCACATCCAGCTCCAGACGGCAACTCCTTTGGAGTACAAGCTTCACTTTCACTCTCACCTACCTGTCTGTCTGTCTACCTCTCTGCATACAAGGAAATAGAGTCAAAGCTTGACATCCTTTGGAGTGTTTATTTCTATCTGTCTCATTGCCTTTGTTGCATGCACACACACACACACACACACACCTGTCTTATGCTCGTTGCGTGCCTCCTTTTTCTGCACCTCACACCAAACAGAAGCAGCAGGATGGCCTGTTTTGCAGATGGAGGCAAAACGGTAATGATCAAAACTGCTATGGTGACATTTAGAGAGGCAACGTATTTGCACTCTTTTACAAAAAAAAAACATACAACAAATAAACAGTTAGAAAAAGGATATGTGGCACACTAAACAATGATTCCTGTGGAATTGTCTCACGTTGAACGTATGATGATGAAGACATAACATCTGCAGGAGTGGTCCATCTTCAATATTAATTCATTTTGTAGGTGAAGGGGGCAGGGACTGGTGCTCTCGTGCTTTAAACACTATACCTGTAAGATGAGATAACAAGCTTAGTGGCCGTGACCTTGCCGAGTGGCACCTCCATCATATTTACCAATTGTTATTTGGAGCAGCCCATATTGTTGTGATGAGATGGGTAGATTGAATAACAAGGTTGTATGCTCGCCACTTATGCCAACAGCAGCCTTTTCCCAATGCGGGGAAAACACAAAGGATTTCATCACGTACACGCCGAGCTCCCCCTCTTCCTTGTCAGGGCAAGGGCACCAGCAACGCTTTGTTCTACAGTCGATTTCTCTGCCCGTCATCAAGCCAGAGAGCGAATGTGAAACAACAGGTTGCACCCTCTCTGCCTTTTTCACGTCCCGCTTCCTTCTCCCTCCCCTTCCATGCATTTGTTGAATGCATGAATGGCTGAATGTGAATGAAGTCTTTTGGCATCTTTTTCATCTCCATCTCTGATGTTTCTCTCTCCGACTTTAGAAACGGGGGCGGAGGGGCAGCAGCAGCGAGGAGAGCGCATCAAAATTCTGCAAGAATCGTCCGGGGCAGTCCCTTATGGACTGCCTCCTTGGAGGACAGCCTGTAAATGGCTACTGGTCTTGTCAACCATGGTAATACAGTGCAAGACACTGCAGAGATAAATACCTGGGTGGCAAATAAATGTCCTGTAAAAGGGACATTAATCGCCTGCTTTGTGAGACATGTGTCCTTATGACAAAGAAGGGAGACATTTGTCAGTCTGTTCCACAGATGGCCCCACAGAGCCTTTGATGAATCACCTCCACCTTGCACTAACTGGCGGAAGAGGCAACAGAACCGCAGCTGCTCAATCCACATCGCACGAACCAGATCTACTACTGTGATGGTGGAAAAATAACCAAGGCACCTATTCCTCAATGAAGTCCATCTTTGCTTCAATCTTAAAGGAGAATTTTTGAATTTGGGAAAAATAGAGCTATGTTTATTCAGTTCTCTATCAAAAATCACTCAGGGGATCAAATCTCATATCAATCCATGAAGACAATAAGACCCAAGATGTTTTACTGGGAACAACATGGTGGATGTTTTTGCTGGAGTGCAGCAGCAAATTACATGACATGACATGAAAAAAAATTTCCATTGTCTTTTAACTTCAGTTTTTGATGCCTCATTCAAGAATCATTTTGTGGCAGGATAGCGAGATTATATAGACTGGGGGTTGATGAGGGATGAGGATCAGGTGTGTCTCGTTTGGCTCTGGTCTGCCCTCAGCAGCCAAGCGCACTATAAACAGTAAATACAACTCTTTGAACAAGCTAGCTATATAAGCCTTTGCTTTCCGGCTGAAGTACAATTTCACGGTACTACACAGATAGAAACCTTTAGATTATTATGTACAGTGTGATACAGGCTACACATATTTTGCATTAATCAGGACGGAATGAAAAGTTAATATCCACTTTCTTTTTTTGACCCTTATAAGTAATTAAATGCCTGCAATCGTTTATGTAGATATTTTAGGTTCAGTAAAAGAAGTGTTTAAACACTCTAAACTTGAACAGGTCTGACTTTGCCAACTCAGTCTGCTTCCTCTCGGGGAAGCAAGTGCAATTTTCCTCACCATAACGAGCCGCCGTCTGACAATACTCCCCCCCGATGTTCCTTGTGGTCTGAGGCATTTTGTTGATATGCAATGGAAACACACTCACACTAAGAGAGCAGGGTGGCCCGAACTCCCTTAATTGGTCATGCGGTTCATAGTGGTTGTGATTAATCGTTGGCCAATTAGTTACTGGCACCTGTGCCAACACTCGATGAGGCCGGCGGTGGAGCCAACTCAAGTGAGAGTCAGTACTCTGTTCACTTCTTCTCTAAAACTGTTTTAATGACTTTTCCACTTCATGTTTTATTTTTATGTCTTCAGTGCTCAGCGTTTACTGCAGAGGACTCCTGCAAGCAAAAGCGATCAATTATGCATGCCATTAAATATGTATATCTGTGCCTTTGTTTATTCGATTGGAACACTGACTTCTTTTTCTCTTCCAATTGATTCACAAAGAAAATTAAAGTGCCCTCGCTCTCTTCCTTACGTGTGACTCGGCTTGGCTGCTTTGATGAATGTGACCCTCAGATGACTTCCTGTGTGACATCACAGCAAATCTCCTTTCTGCATCTGTCTTTCAGCCAATCGGGTTTTGTCTACCTCGCCGATCCTACAGGGACACTTTCCTTGGCACCTCGGAGAATCCTAATCATTTTATATTGAAGCATTCTGGCCCTCTCACAGCTGACTGATGATCCTGTATTACACATTGAACTGACATAGAGAACATGCAGTTGGGGGGTGAGAGAGAGAGAGAATTCTAAATGCTGGCTTGGGAGTGGGACAGACGCCTAGTCTACTCATGACTCAAAGACATGTGTTGAGGCTGGAGGTTGGAAGGATTAGAGTGCATAATAGATTTCAGAGCAAGGGCGCACTGATGCAGCCCCAATTCAAACACTGCCCGGGGCCTGTAAGCTTTTCGCACCGAAGATTTCTGGAGAAATAATGGTAATTTCTTTTTTTTACGGGTGAGGAGCCACTAATAGCCTCTTAAGAAAACCCCAGCCTCGTGTCAGACAACCATGCTTCGTTTCGGTGGCGAAGCTTCGCTGAAACATTCAAAGGGCTCCCCTCAATCATCATAGCCGTTCTAGCAGGTTTCTCTCTTTTTTTTTTTTTTACTTTTTTTACATCTCTCTGAGTGTTTTGGGGAAGGCTGCGAGAGAATGTCAAGTGATTCTCCGCAGCTTTGCGCTTGTATTCAAACCAAAAGTTAAGTCACAAATGAGAGGCTTACTGTTGCTATATAATGATGTGAGTTAAAGCTGTACAGCGTGGCTAATGCTATTTGAAAGACCCTTTGTTTATCTCAATGTTCTGAGGATGAGGATCTGCTGTCTGTTAATTGGATCTGAGCAGAAAGATTAGGCCCTGACCACTGACCCTAAACAATGCCACGCCACATGGAGACAGATAGGGCTATTAAACTAGGATAATGGAGGGAGAAATGTGACACCAATTAGATTAAATGTGTTAGATATACCCGGCATTTCCCCCCCAGTAATTCCTCTTGGCAGAGAACCAGAGAGCAGCTCGGACTGGATAACAGAAGATAATGATCTCATTACTGTACAGACTTCTTCTGGTGCACAGAGAACCTGAGCGAGGAGAGGACCATCGGCCACGACCGACACAAAGACAAACACGGGTCAAAACAATAGATATCAGAAAAGTTATTTTCTTCGTTCAGTGTGATTTCTGTGTGAATAGTGACTCGAACATTTGAACCAACTAGAACCAGAACATTCTTGATTTTGTACACGTTGAAATATTAAGCATTTTAAAATATGCATCCCCCAGAAGTTTCCACTACATTAATTAAAGCAGATTGGTTGGACAACATCCCCCGCCTTGATGATAGTAGACAAGGCACAACTATTTCATTTCCCCTGGGAGAGCATTTAAACTTGCTTGAGTTTGCATGGGCTCTGTTGCCCTGTCTTTATACCTCAATGTGAGTGGAAAAGACTTTAAGCAGGACGAACTACACGTGTATTCCCCCTGCAGGCGTAGCCATTACTGCAAGAGGTACCACGGGCTTTCCAGACACAGACGTTTTGAGCTGCAATTGCAGCTGGTTCGTCAATGACCTCACTGGGCTTTGCACCTCATTATTTGACACATGCGAAAAGCTCTTGTGGCTTGAAGCAAAGCAGTTGGAAATTTGAGCGTCTGAGCACAGAAGTATACCATTGAGGCCTTGTCTGAAAAAGCTTATTTTTAATTTTTCACAGAGCAGGTTAGCAGCCCTAGATCACACGGTATGTCCTAAACAACTTGTTTCCAGGTGAGAGTTAGATGAAGAAATAAATATCACTCTGACAGTTAAGGAGTTTGAAGCTTTTGCTGAAACAGGCTAACCTAAAGTATATAATTTTGTACTGGTTTTCATCAAGCTTTTACAAAACATGCAAATGGTTGAGTATTTGTGTGTGCGTGTATGTGTGTGTGTATAAAAAGCACAAAGTAAAATGGATGGCTGGATAATCATGTTGAGCAGTAAATATAGAATAAAACTGAACCTTGGACAAATGATCAGAATTCATCATTGTCTTGTGCTGGAGGTCAGACTGTAAACTCTACATTTCAAAGGTGACAAAATAATGTTAAAATTCAACCTGATTTTTAGGTCTGGTCTGATGCTGATGATGAGTTTTATTTTGGTTGTCAGATTAAGACAAAAAAAAATACAACTTAAATAAAATGAAATATACATTACAAACAAAAAAGGAATAGGCAGAAGCAATGCTTATTTGGTTCTACACCTAATGAACACAGTTTCATGAAAATCAGACCAGTTGGGTTTTTTTTTTTTCTAGAAGCCTGCTGACAAACAAAGTGGGCTGGAAACATAACCTCATTGATTGATAGAAAAATAAACAAAAGCTTTTGCCTTGACTAACAGCCATGTGGGGTGACATAATGTGTTCTCGCAGCCAGCCAGGCTTTTGTGAAAGTTCCATTGTGTGAAAAATAAATGGTTAACTTCCTGACTCAGACGCTGCGTTGTGACACTTGCGTTAGCAGCCTATCAAACTTTGAACAGTTCAGATTTTGAAGCAGATGCCGAAAGTTAAAAAGCAGAAGCCATGAGACACATTTGGTCCAAGTTACGGGGGCACTGTGGTCCATCTGCTCTAGCCGTGCGGCGGGTGCCAGCGTTCACTCAGTTGTAGTGTGGCTTACAGTGCACTCATTAGGACTGAGAAGAACCTATTACAAGATTTCAAGACAAACTTGGGCAATGAAATTCTCTCTTTCAGTTCCGGCTGACTCAGTCTGAGCATCATGATCATAATCAAATGACTACATAATTTATTTCTGCAAGAAACAGAATGCAAAGTTTACACAGCAATTGCTTTAAAAACAAAACACACCAATAGCGGAAAGGATGAGACACAAGATTACAATGTTATTGGTAGTAATACCTCATATCACGCAGCAGCAAAGATAAATAGATTTATAGAATCCTGACTTGGCTCTTTTGTGTGTTTCTTGCTGAATATGATCTTAATAAAGAAAGTTCCATCAAATTCTTAAAACTCGGTTCAATAAATTCTATTGGAATGCAACCCGACCTTACAAAGCTGACTCCTGATTGGCTGCATGAGTGATGCCGCATAATGAAACAAGACATGCAGTTTCTGCCGTGAAATATATGTGTATATACTGAGGTGGATGTGCTGAACATCCACTATCTAAATATTATTACCTGTCAATTGGAAGAGTCTGCACTTTCTTTTTTACTTAGTTTTTTTTTTGTGGTAACTTGGTTCCAGTCTCATTAGAGGCATGCTTTGCCACTTGTGACAAGGATAATTAGACAGCGTTTTCCCAATTAAAAGGTTATATAAAGATAAATAAACCAATGTTTTGTCTGTAAAGGCACTCTTGAGCATGGATTAATTGCCTTACAGCTTGTAAATTAAGCTTGTAAACTTGCCTTAGAGTGCTTTCAAAAAACTTCAGAAATCTAAATGTAAAAAATTAAAAATGCTCAAAGGCTATCAAGCGCAACCTTTTGACACGTTGAAAGTAGAAATTTGGTGGCTTTGGAAATATTATGCTCAATAGAAATTCTTTGAAATCATAGTTTCTTTATGAAAATGATCGCCTCCTATTTTTTGTTCGAGCTGCGTTTATGTTGCCTGCTCTGTCATTTTCTCCAATGTCTCACTCTCAGCTACATGCAGCAATCCACATGAAACCCAAAAGGCATGACTTTGATTGACAGGCTGGCAAAATGCCAGTTCTCATATTATTCTTGGCTGAATTATACTGTCATCAATTTCCCTTTCCTTTTCTTTAAACGCAGTGAGTGGTCGTATCATTAGGAGGTCACAGCTTCATCTATTTGCTTTTCAACCCTGTCGCTCCCTTTGTCCCTTTTTCTTCTCTAAAGAAGTTGCTACTTTCTCATTCTCACATTCACCTTTCACACTGTCAGTGTAAAAGGTGACATGTAAAAAGCTGTTGACATCATGCTAATCACGGCAAGGGGAAATGATGATGGGGCAAACATACATGATTCGTACCTAACCTTTTGACTTGCTGTGGCAGCTCACTGACGAGCTGCTGTGCCCGTAGGGCGAATTTGACTTCCAGTTCTTTCCCTTCCTTTCATCGAAGTCTGTATTAAACGTGCAAATGTGTTTTGCTGCACTTATGGGCTTGACCTTGTGTGATTATATAGACATTGATGTCAGATGTGTTAGTCATATCTATTCACTTGAGTCACGGCCATCATTGTGTGCTTAGCTTCTAGCCCGCACAAATAATGAAAAGACAAGTCTGAACAAAACGTTAGTGGCATCGAGTTTTGACAGAAGGTCAGCTGGAAACTGAGGCGTCTGCCATCCTTAAGAATTCTCTATAATAAAGAATTCATTCTACATGACATTTAATAAAAGCTGGCACATGTCCTAAAGAATGATTTATGCTTCACAATTAAATGAAAGAAAGCAAGAGCAGGAACTGCTCTCATTGGTTGGTTCAGTGGGTGTACTTTAGACAGGCTGAACCATCGTAACTTCATCTGTTGCTATACTTAGACAAGGAGTGGAGGGAAAAGTGTCTGTTTTTTTTATGATAGCGAGTCTATGGATTTGTTTCAAACTTCTCATTTTGTGAGCTTTATTGAAACTCAACTGTGTGGCTTAATGGTACAAGTACAGAGTATCCTGTAATCACAATTTTTCATATGCAACTGAAATAAATGGGGCAAAGGGCAATATAAAACTGACCTTCAGAACCAGGTGGAATAAAGAACATGATTGCTAAAGGGTATAGGGGATGCACGTGCTGCGTTTAGGAGAGCTTGTAGAAAATAGGACTCAGCCATACAGAACAAAGGTCACATAGCAGATCAGAGACACTGCGGTCAGAAAGACTTTTTCTCAGTGTCCTATCTTATTTTTTTGGTTTGTTTATTTCAGTGTCTTTATCGGCACAAGCCACTTTTCCAAATAGAAAAAGGGCCCGAGTCTCTGAGAAGAAGCCAAATGCCAAAGCAAGGTGAGATAGAGTGGGAGCATATTACTTTGATGTGTTCCATGGCTACATAAAGAGGATGGAAAAATCATCCATCTCATTTCCCTGTTGAAGCCCTCTATTTTTCTGAATGATGCTGGAAGCAGATTCCCTTGCCTCAATCGTCCCTCTGTGAACGCACTCTGAGTGTGACCATAATAGGAGGGGCGGGATCAGAAGCCATCAAATCCTCTGGAGTGCATTGATAAGGAGATGACTGTGGAAGCACAGGTGTGTGTGTGTGTGTGTGCGTGCGCGCGCGCGTTCTGGGGATTTGGTCAGCTCATTAACTCATATATGTGTCTGGAATGGCTAGCCTGACTAGGCCAAATCAAATAATCCAATAATAGCTCAAATAATCAGAATAATAGCCTCATCACTACCATCTCAAACATCTCAATTACGTTTAACTCAAATGTTAAAATTTTGGTGATGGTCTTTAAATGATGAATCCATTTAACTTCCCAGATCCTTAAATATTTTTTTTTTTTCTCTCCCAAAAACAACACGCAGTATTACGATTAACAAATTACAAAAAGAATAAAGCTATATAAATTTAGCTAACAAGCAAAAAAACAAGAAATACAGATTGAACAAAGATACAAAAATATTGATTTTTTTTTTCCATTTGGGGAGAACCATTTAAAATTAGAACATAAATGCTTTGCTACATGGCAGTTGTTAAAATAATATAATTATTCCAAAAACAATGAAACAATAAATTAATAATTAGAAATAAACACTTCTTCCAATGACTTTTTTACTTGAGTCATCAATGGGTAAAAATCAAATTTGATGAATGATTTTACAACTGCAGAATTTATTCTCGGGTAGGCTCTGAGTTCATCGTAAACATGTTCAACTGACTGTTTCACATCCATGCACGAGAATTGCAAATGTGAGTTTGTTAGCAGGCTGGCAATGGCATGAGTGCCTACTGTAATTTTTGTCTTTCTCTTTCATTTCTTCTTCTTTGTGCTGCAGGTGAGCAATAAAAGCACCCTGCCATCGGTGGATGGCAAATCAGAAGAAACCTCCATAAAACCTTAATTGCATTTGCCATCTGTATTGACTTGATGAGGACTATATGCAATATTCCCACAGGAAAAATGCAGATTCACATTCTTCAGAAAGACAACTTGTCTCGCCTCTCAGTCACAACATCAACACCAAAAAAAATAGCAGCGCACAAAAACTATTTTCATCTCTTTACTGCCAGAAAACTTTGCAGCACATTTTGAGATGAGACTCTCACCCATATTTCAAAATGATGACAACCAGTTTGAGTCTACAGTAATCAGGCAACAACTACATTTTAACTCTAATTAAACCGAGACACAATTAATCACTTACACTCCGCATATCTGAAGTCTTGCCACCATATTGATAGACGTGAATTCTTTTCTATATCACAGTATCTTCAGGGATCATTATTCACTTCTAGTTTAATTTGTTTTCTCTGGTGACACATAACTGCACATTTGGTTTTCTTTACTTTTCATTTGTTTTTGCCTGCAATTCCACAGTGTGATGCAATGAAAGGGAAACAAAATCAATAAGAGCTCTACTGCAATCTTGCAATTTCATAAATTAACCCTTTGAATAATGCTTTTCTTGTGTTGAGCATAACAGCTTGACATTTATGTTTAAGGGAATATTTGTGCATGATGTTAAGCATTTCAGGTTAGCAATCTCCTCATTAAAATTCTTTATGCAAGCATTCAGAGCTACATTGTGAATAAAGGGGAGCAATAATATATATTCTATAATCTACGAAACGAGCATTCTTTGTTCCCGTGTTTCTTAGTGAAATTCAAGCATCTGAAGCCTACTTTGAAAGTACTTTTACCATAATTACTACAATCAGCTGACTCATTATTCCATTTGTATATTAATAAGGCTGCAGTTGTATTATTTTCCTCACAAATCATTCATACCCATTGGATGTGTCAGGTATAATTAATGGTTTTTAATAAAGAAGAGCCTCCTCATAATGCAACATGGATGGGAAAAGTGCAATGCAACACTGTATTAAAACATATTGCAATACTGAGATGGAAAAATAGTCATTCATCATCTCATGGTAATGTCCATGCTTCAGTGTCCACCAACTCACAGTTATTGCCTCTGTGACTGGCTTTGTGTGTATGTGTGTGTGTGTGTGTGCGCACACATAAGCATGTTCATGTGAATTTGTGCCATTTGAGTCACTGGTATGTTGTTATCTATGATGTAGCTCCTGATAACTACATAATTGGCCTGGTTATAAAATGTTCATGGTTATGCTAAATCGCTCTCTCCATCCACAGAGAGAGAGAGAGAGGGAGAGAGAGAGAGACTCCGGTTTGTGACGATATTCCTGTCAGCAACTAAAGATTTAATAGACAGGATAGAGGATAGGATAGAGAGCTGTCACTTTGAGTTTCATAACCCCTGGTTAGTTTCCAAGATGGTATTTTTGTTTCGTAAAAAAAGGTGTTAATTGAAAGATTAAGATCTTTTTCACTTTTATTTTCAGATTAATTTACAAAGTTCTCATGCCATCTGGCAGCTAAAGAGAGGCAGAGACAAAATTAAGATGGAGAGTCTCCAGTCTAAATCGATTCATCTTAATTGAAGCAGAACTATTCAAACGTTATTCTCTGAGAGATAAAGTGCATTTTGAATCTTAGCATTCTCTTTGGTAAAACACATATTTTGATGACATATGGACAACATGTATGTTTTCCCTGCCTTGTACATGAGATGCTGTATCTGCTAAACTGTTCAGGATGAAAAATAGCATGCTAAAATATAGAAACTCAATTACAGAAACAGACTCAATGAATGATGACGAAACTTAACTTTAATTTTCACACATTCCTTGTTCGGATTCAAATAAGTTAAATTAAGTTGATAGGCTTACATTAGTGATATGATGTGAATTTAAGTGAAAAGCTGTTCAAGAATGTAACTCCTAAAAGTAAAACATGAAGCAATCTGCTCTGCTGGAGTTGCTTTGTGGCAAAAGGTGTTACAGAGTGATGCTTTTACCTTATATACAATCTTAGACTGCACAGGCTCCCGTTTACACAGCGCACACCAATGCTCTTCAAGTTACAGAAATAACTTATAATGGTGTCATCTCATATGAAACGTTGCCATGGCCTATTACACTGCAAAAGAAAGTCGACCAAAAGTACTAAGAACTAAACAGTACATTTGAGTAAAAAATAATGAACCTCATGCTTATACATACAGCAATAATCCAGCAAAAATTGAGCTGCTATTTTCTTATTTGCAATGACATGTTGGCAGTGCTGTTGTCATTGTGGATAGCAGTGCTGCAGCAGGGTTCAGTGAAGAAAGGATAACCTTTTGATCAACTTTATTTTAGCCAACACTGTGCCATTAACTATGCCCTGATGTGCTTCAATACTGAATGACCTGCACAACGCTGAACTGAAGTTGCTTGAGCAACTTTCAATTTGTCTTCCTTAGCCGAGGTGCCTTACTGGAAGAAAAATCGTGATAATTGATTTATTTTTGCTGATGTGTCTGCAACCCAAATTAAAGTGTTATAGCAACTAAATGGTCCAGGGCTGTAGAAATAAAGAAACAAAAGACTTTTGGGAAAGTGTGACACAGAGAAATGCTGTCTCCCTATCATGTGACCTTGCTTAACCTTGTTCAGTTCTAGGAATCAGGCAAGAGGTCGTAACATGTTGTGCCAGATTTGGATAGTGGGTTGCTCTTACATAATTACTCCCAAAAAAGAAATTTGTTTAAAAAAACCTCACAATGAGGTTGCTTTAATAATTAGAATTTGAATCTAATTCAGGGCCAACATGTCATCTTGTCCTTCCCTGTCCCCCAGTGAGCCTCCCCTGGTGCTGAACCCCTTGTGAAACAGCAGACAATGCAACAGGTGTAAGCGTAATTATGCTTGGACACCATATGCCAAATTTCATCACTTGCTGAGTCGACTGACATTTCCATTGATGGCTCCTAGAGCAACAGCATTGCAACTCATGTGGTCGCTAAGTGCTGGCTGCAAACACAGCATTTATTCAGAAATACTTTCCAATATGTACACATGTTGGTGACAATTCCATTTTCACTTCCATGTTGAATGAGATGTACAAATCATTTGGCGATTAGCAGGTCCTTTGAGGTCTGACAACTTTGTTTATAATCATCTTGTTTTAATGTCTGTTACTTACATTAATATTTGAATGTGTGTGCATGCAAACATGAATGCAAACCTGTTGACAATCATGTCTATTTGTCCCATGTCATCAGTATCATGTCCCCTAAATGTGGGGGTTTTTTTCTGGTAAAATCCTAGCTCTGCAGCCTTTTCTTGGCTTCTTGGGTTACTAGTAATCATTTCACTTAATGTGTCGGCGCGAGCAGCCCATTAAAGTCAAGTGCATGGAGTGATTGTCTGCATTGTGCCAGTGATGGAGATAGAAGACATTGTTTGTCCTTGTGCGCTTAAAAAAACCAACAACAACAAAGACAGTAAAGAGCGCCACTGTGTCATGTGTATGTGCGGAAGTGTTCAAGGTCGTGTGTGTCTTGTGTGATGATATAGTTGGCAGAAAATACACCTTACTAGAAGGAATAGTTAAGTCACAAAGACACAGCGGAGGGAAAAATTGTGTTTTCACTTTACTAAATTACTTCACTTTAGTACTCGAGGCTCTATGGATGAACCTTATTATAAACATTTGAATTAAATTAGAAAATTCAATTATCAATTTTGTTTTCTCACAGTGTATATAATCTCACATTTAGAGTTATCTCTTACAACACAGTTTATTCTTATACTGTACTTGTGCATTATAAGACCACTACCCACCGGGCATCGTATTTATGCAGTGGTTTTATTGTTCCATGTCAGTGGGGACTATCTGAAAATTCTGAAGCTTGATTTGCTACTTAATTAAGCATAATTAAGTTCGAAATAAACTTCATTCATTTATTCATAATATGCTCATTATGGCAAAACAGCTGAAATAAATTTGATTTTTCTTATTTACTTATAAATGAGATCAAATGTGTATTTGTGTTCGTGTGACTCCCGTCTGTCTCATCCTCTCCAGGAAGTTCAGGTTGAAATAGTTGCAGGCTACCTGAGCACCAATTTAAATGTTCTGGGAGACACCAGATGTTTAATTAGTATGTGGGTGGAAGTAAAATGGCATTACAGTCAATGATAATGAAATTAGAATATGGAACATAAATAAAGCTCTGAGATTATTTCATGTTCATTTTGGATATGAGTATGTTATTATATGTATTGTATTGTGTGTGTTATTGTAATGTCAAGGGGTGTATAGATTTACCTGTGCTGCTGTAGGGGTAGAGGTCTGTCGAATGCCCGGCTATAAAACACGGAAAGTTTTCACCATGAACTGCTACTGTTATGACCAAATGCTACCTGTTGTGAGCAGTATTTTTTAACGTGATCTTGTCTCTGTTGTGTGTGGAAATAAACACCTGCTGGGTCTACACCTAAAGTCTGCCTCAAGACTGCTGCTTTGAAGTCCAGCCACTGCGTCGGTTTCCACTTCAGCTGCTGTTATTTTTTTTTTTATTTTTTTTCGATACTCCTTAAATCACTGAGGGGTGAGCAGCCGGAGGACATCAGAGGAGAAAACAAGCAATATTTTATCCATAAAAAGTGATTCAGTCTCAGAAAATAAAGTCCTAAAGCTGTGTTTGCATGTAGTAATAAATGAGGCACGTTCCTTAGAAATACTCCTTCCTCCTGACATGAAAACCTGTCAGAACTGAGCACCAAAAAGTCTACAATGTATGTCTGTCACAATGTTTCCTGATGCATCCTTTATGTCTCAGCTGGTTAACCGAGTACTGATTTAGTATTCAAGTTAGATTTCTATCCCAAGTCAAACACTTCAAACCTCTTATTCCTTAATGAAGTCAAAGATCTTACTTGTATTTATTCAGAGGATTTCGAATTCTTTCAATGGCAATTGTGGCTGAGCTGGGATGAGTAAAATAAGATAATGCATGACACTGTTTCAATATGTAATATGTAATTGGCACTTGATTGCTGTAATTAAATTCACCAACACTAATCAACAGCTGAACACCTGGAAAAAAATCAATATACGTATTTGAAAATGTGTTTCCATCTACCACGTAGCAATATAAGGTTTCCTCAGTTTCTGTCAAGTTGATGAACTTTTACATGAGAATAAGTAATAAATATGTTAAATTTAATATTTATTCCTGGTCCACTTATCAAAGAAAAATGGATTGGTTTTTGTTATAGTCCAGATACTATTACTCTCCCACAAGTGCCACTGGAGTCATCTTTGCGTATATGCTTGTATTTTCAAGGAGAGGTGTTATTTGTCAAAAGCATGAATAATTTGTGAAAGGAGCAAAGGAGTAGCAATATGTTCCTAATCGCTTCTGCATCATTGAGTGTTTTGTTTCCTCAAACACAAACTGTGATCCACATTCGGCCATAGCTTGAGACGAATGCTAATAAAACTCACCTCTGCGCTCTGACATCATCTTGTCAAAGGTGTAGTCTCTCTTCTGCTTGCCTCTAATCAGCTCCGCTAAGGCAAGCTTACTCCACCTGGAGGACCGGCTACTGATTTTCTGTCAAAAGCAAAGACTCCGCCGTAATTATGCTGCCATTTGAAATTCCATTACTCTCCTTTTGCTGCAGAAACAACATGCATCTCATTGAAATGTATGTGGAATGCTGGAGAGATATATTCTCGGGTAAACCTTGTCTTTTTAATTAAACACAAGGCGGCCTTGGTGGATTGCTTGTGACACGGGGAATGATCGGGGCACTTAAAGGGCTACGGTTCAGGTAAGTATGTCTTTAGCGTCCCTGATGACAGCTGGAGGAGCGTGACTTTGTATTTTTATGGAACTTCAGAGTTTGGAATTCTGTATTTAAAACAGAGTACAATAAAATGTAACCTTTTCACCCTGAAGACAAACTGCAAAAATACAGCCAAATGAAATTTAAGCACTGTTGGAAAGGCTGTGCTGATATTTTTCTCAATGTTCATATCTTCAGTAATATCTCGGAAATGGACTGCATGAGGCTGCTCACACATATCCATCACATATTAAAC
This sequence comes from Brachionichthys hirsutus, assembly GCF_040956055.1. Taxonomy (NCBI): domain Eukaryota; kingdom Metazoa; phylum Chordata; class Actinopteri; order Lophiiformes; family Brachionichthyidae; genus Brachionichthys; species Brachionichthys hirsutus. The sequence continues at coordinate 7,666,225 of NC_090910.1, read as the reverse complement.
CTGGGGGTAGATGATGAGACACCCATTCTTTATGATGTATGCATATTATGAAGAATGATACAGGATCACGTTCTCCCAGGTCCCATTACTGGCATCCCACCAGCATTTATAAATCCCAAACAAAGCCGGCTTCCATCCAACTCTGCTCTCAGACATGGCTTTGCTGAGTCTGTCTCTGTGAGAACAATTTGTCGGGATTATTTCATTAATCTTTTCTTTTTTATAATAAAGAAAGAAATATATGGGCACAGTTTCTCATCAGCAGAAAGAGGAGCGATGGCACGCGGATCAGTAATACTCGGGAGAGGAAGGCGAATGACCTTGACATTTCACTTTGCCAAAATGCCAGTGGATAATTCAGTCAGCTGCATAATGACAAACAGACAGAAGGAAAAAACTCAAAAGGAATTATGCTGAGGCCAAACACACATTTGAATTCCTGTCAATATGTGAAATATAATGTGACTTTAGCTGCATTTAAGATGTTGTTCCCACTGCTTGGAGAGGCTGGATTATGTGATTCACTTACTAATTCAAAATTATATTTCATAACTGATAAAGATTATTATTTAAAACATACTGTTAACATATACAGTACCAGTCATAGTACCAGTCACCTTCCCGCTCTCTTGGGGTTACCCCGTGGGTTGCGTGAGTCAGACGTTACCCCCTGCTCTCCTCTCGCTCCACTCCCTCTCACCTCTCAGCCTCCCTATGGCCTGCTGCCTGCAGGCAGGCACTGAAAAATTCCCCGCCGTCTTCCTCTCCTCCCCTCTTTTTCCCCCATTTCCCTCACTTTCTCCTTCAGTCACCTCACGCAAACATAACAACTAACCTTACGCTCTGAAGGCGTCATTTATGTTGTGGAACATATTAAAAGTGAGCGCTGTAACTGTTTTTGCATTTTTCATTTGATGGGATTAAACAACCTTGAACTCTCGCTAGGGGGAAACGTCACAGTAGAAACAACATCAAATACACATTTTTAGCTCATTTTTTATTTCTGAAGAAGCAGAACATTCGACGAGCGCGTTCTTTTGTGAGCTGCTCCTGTCTGATTTCACACAGCGCTGACAGGGTATAAAGGACATTGCATGTTGTATGTTGTGTTTCACGATTGTGGATGCTGTGTTGCCATGTTAAACAGATCTCTGCTTATTGTCTCCCTGTCTTGTTTAATAAATACAGCCGTTTTCCTCCTGTCCGCATTGTTTTGCCAGCAGTGCCATATCGCTCCGGCTTGGCTCTCTGAAATGTGCATCTGCATCGCCTGTCACTCGCAAAAAGGCATGCCATGTCTGGCATGTCTGATTGACGTCTGGATGTTATCGAGTAGAGGGGACCGTCTCTCACAGGATTCAGTGCACCAAATATATGTGTGAACAGGAATGGGGACATTTCCGGCGAAATGAGGAACTGTGAGAATATAATGACGATACGAATGTTATGATTTGGACAGGTGGACAGTTTGTCCATCTGTGATTGTCCACCTGGTATGAAGGTAAAACGCAGGAGATTTTCCAAGTGTGTATTTCCGTGTACAAAGCGTGAGTGGTTGCTTGAATACGATTGAATGTGTGTATTCCTATATGCCTCGCCGCACGTGATGGCGAGGCCGTGTGATCTTTCTCTTAGTATCTCGTTTCATGTTTCCCAGCCAAGCCAATCAACCTGACACAAAGTGACAGGCACACAGGTGTGGTTTGACAGGGATCAGCTGCAGGCCATACACACTGGACAGGAACTGGGCTGCATTTACACCCCGAGGTCAGACTGAGGAGCACCCATCTTCTCTCTACAGAGGACTTGTATCTGTTTGATGTTCTTCAGTCCTTCAGTGTCCTCATATTTAACTTATTTCAGGGCAACGGCTCTTAAACCCGAGCATGAATCAAAGAGCTGCACACCTCACTGATGTCGGAGAAGGACAGCACCGAAAAAAATCACATTTTACCCCTTTGGGAGAGAGAGATGCTTTGTTGTATCAAAAAAAGAAACATGAAATTACATTTGTTGTGGTGTAACCGGTAAAGGAAAAGTATTTTTATTTGCTCATGTTACTATACTGGCATGTTAATTTGTTTTGTGTCACATTCTCCAGTGGAAGCAATAGATAACGTTGCAGCAAGTCGGCCAACAAGTTAAGTCTGTCTCAGCTGGAAGTCTCTATTATTCATTCAACAGTTGGTCCATCGCCGTCCTCAGCGCAGCGATGCTGTTCGTTTGGATGAAAGGATTCCCAACCTGGCTGAATTCACCAAAAATGAAAGGATCCCCTTTGAAGGAAACAATGGGTTCTTTGAAAAATCTGTATCTGACAGTTGCAGAACCCCCCCCCCCCAAGATTTAATTTTTAAGACTGGAAACTTGACAGTTTTGTGACTGTCTCCATGGAAACGGGGAGAGGGTCTCATTAGGGTAGTACCAGAAAAATCTGCTATGGAGGAACAATACCCCTGACAAAAGAAAAAGCTGAGTGGCATGATTTTTGAAACCTAAACGACAAGGAAACAACAAAGGAGTGATACAGTTTGCATGGAAATCTGAAAAAGTGTCAAACTTCAAAAACAGAGAACTGCAATTATTAAACATATTTGCAGACTTGTGGATTCAAAATGGCTCTTGACAGGGATGATGAGTTTGCTGTTGCATCAGACAAAGCTAGTTTTCAAGGGCAAGCTTTCCTCTATAGCTGACGGGGTTTGCCAGCTATTTCAATGGCATCGCCATCATCTACAGGATGTTGTCTGCATTGCTCTTTCAGCTTCCCAGAGTGTTCTCTCACACTTAAATTTGTACACCTCATACTATTTTCACGCCCACAAACAGATGTAACTGGCATAGAATATTTTTTTTTACAAGAGCGTTTTCTCTCTCTGCATACAGAATACCTGATAAATAGCTCGACACCACACTTTCCCTGGATGGAAATTATTTCAACATTCACATTCTGCTCAGTCGTACACATTCCACTTAAAAGACATTCAGCGAAGACACAATGTAGGCCGCCTGTCCCTGCCGATATTTAATGCATGCCGCATAGAATAAAATTCTCGCCAATGTGTGATTCAGAGCTGCCATTTATTTTCACATAGTAAAAGACAAAATCAGGAATGAATGGCTGTCTCTGTGGAGACACTTTGAAACTCATAATTAATTTCCGATGATACATGTATTTGAAAACGCCATCACATGCTGTTTTGTTTTATTTTTTTTAATAACATGATCCCTGCAGAATGTACAATCATACACATTTTATTCAGGAATCAATGGCACTAAATAATGAACTAACATCCAACTTGCATTGCATATTTCTTTTTTATCTCCCTGAAATGCCCCCAGGACCCAGCATAATGTCAAATAAAGACAAAGCTTTGCCAGAGGCGGGTTGGAGGAACAACTTCTGAATCATCATTATAAAATATTTCACTTATTCCACTTATAAGTCAAGGGTAGCTTTCATTCCTGTTGTAGAGGAGCAGATGGTCTTCATGAATTGATACACAAATGTGTACATTTTTCCTTATTAGCACTGTGCGTTCTAATGATGGTCAATCCTATTCAAATTCTATTAAATTCTGTTTTTTGTGAATGTCATTAAAAGTAAAGGTTCCGCTGACTTCTGGGACTTAGAGTGTTTATTTCTTTACAGCAAATGATAACAGCAGGATGTCGGCATCTGGTGTCTTTTGAGGTCGCCTGTATGCAAATGACTTTTGTGTTTTCATTTTGAGCTGGCACCACTTGTGTTCACAAATGGAGTAATAAACAATGGTAACATCCATAACCATTTTGATGTTTATTACATATTATAATACTGCGATTATAAATAATAAGAAAATGACTTCGCTCTTATAACCTTTACTCCAATATTTCAAATGGACACAAGGGGGCCATTTATGAGTACTTATTAAAACACTGCTTTCCTCACATCTTTCATTCTCATGCCTCTGTATGTGGAACGTTATTAATGTGAAACTGAAAATTAGAATATGAGAAACGTTTGCATTTTCTGCATCCGGCACAGGAAGCAGAATACGGCTAAACGCAGAACCAGTGCAAGAGCCACGGCATGCCTTGTGGAAAGCTGGGAATTAAGCTGCATAATACCAGGAAGAGAGGACTTTATTTACGGGAGCATCCGGAATAAGCAGAAGGAAATATGGAAGCAATACCTGGGGACAGTGATAAATACTGCGGTATCATTCCCAGGATGGGGATGCTGCACAGAAACCAGGGGAAGAGCTGAACTTGGCTAATGAGAGCAATGCTGTTTCCAACACACACACACACACACACGCAGAGTCAGAGTCAATGTCTGTTAGTCAGATTGGAGTAAAGTAATTCAAAATGTTTAAACATGTCAGCTAGACTACTACACCTCTGTGATGTTTATTACAGTGTGTGTGTGGTGTGCTTGTACATGTAAGAGAGCATGTGTCCAAAAAGTACTTTTATAAGGGTGGTGGTGCAGTGGGAATATAAAACAGACAGGAGGGTGAATGTTCAGAACTATGCCCCAATTTTGTTGACCAGCTCTTCTCTTCTTCTTTTTCTGGCCCGAACGCGTTGGCCCTGATGCCCCTCGGCCTGCTGGGAGGACGCGAGCTTGTTCTCCCTCGCCGAGCTTCTGCTTTAGAATCTCTTGACAGCGCACGGCAGAAGGAGAAGAGGAGCAGAGCGAGGAGCCTTCCTGAGCATGAGCCAAATTCCCTTACCTGACGGAGCCACCAAACCGGCTTCCTGCGCTCGATTCTTTTCACTGTCTGCTTCAGACAATCAGCCGTCTGCAGCGAGACAGACAAAATATTTACTAATCTGCAAGGTTAAAAATAGTATGAGACTTGACAGCAAATTAGTGCCCTGCCACGACACATGTGGTGGTGTGGCTCGACAGGTCCCCCTCTTTTCCCATGTTTATTATCATCCACTCTTGAATTATTCAATGGCATCCATTAGCATAACACCAGCCATTTTATATTTAGCTCTCCCTGTGTTGACGACATCAACATTTCACTCCAAATATTGCACCAACATCGCTGACAAGAGGAACGACTCAGTGGCTGAAAACCAAGAGCAATTAGTGACCAAGTGGAATAAAAGTCTGCTCTCTCTCTCTTGGCCTTTCGATTCTGAAATCACAAGGCTACTGTCCTCGAGGAATAAAAGGGAAACAGTCCATAATTTTCATTAGCATGGCAAATTGACAGAATTTAATGGCGTCCGCCAAAAAGAAACTGCCACACATTTAGAGATGTGCTGTAGCCGTCACCCAGTCTCATTTGTCACTATTAGCTGTAATATGAAAGATCCCTCATCTCATCTCGGAGGTCTAATTTGATGGCTTGCAATGGGAGCTGGACTGAACACACTGAAGCTACAATGATTAAAGAGCTCAATGCTCGTCTCCTTCCCTGAGTGTGAAATTAAAACCTTTGCATAGCAGTTAAAGTTGATCTGAATGATTTGTAAAGTGTGTTTCATTGAACAGCATTTCATTTCTGGCTAAGATTGAAGACATAGACAGACTCGCAATAATAGATGTCTGATGTGTGAGTCTGATTGCATGTATGCCCCACAATATTCTGGCGACTGGGACGCGATCCCATCACTCCACCATGTTTTGTGCTCCTCTCATCCCCAGCAGCTGTACACTTTGACCTCCCACTCATCTTTGATCCAGTGTCAAAGAGCTCGCTCTCTGCCATCGCTCAGCTTCACGCTGCAAACCCCCACTTCATGCTCCGGATTTGGGCCTAGAGTCAGATGGTGTGATCTTCTGACGGTCGGCTTTGAGGTAGCTCCCTGGTTGAACCTCTCAGGAATGAGAAAACCAGAGAAAACACCAAGATGAGAAAACAGTATGTGCAGTTTGTTAATTAAACTGAAAAATAGAATTGTGAATGAGTGGGATGCATGGGCAGCAAAAGAATGGAGAAATAAATCATGCATGTTTGTGTGTGTGTGCATGTTATTTATGTGCTATTTGAATGCAGCTCATCATTTTGCATCGTCCACTCTGTTGATTTTGCATTAATCACAGCAAGATGAAATGTGTGTGCCACAAACAGAGGAGAAATATTACAGCCAAACAGTATTTATTCTCTTCTCTTCTCCATTGGGAGATAAAATACAGTTAATAGACATTGTCTAAATATTTCATTTACTTTGTCTCACATGAGAAACTTTACAACATCCATATAGACCTCGTGAGATTTAAATTTAAATTGACAGTAAGATGCTGTGTGTTTAATCTATTGTGTCATTTCTGTTTCACGCAAAATAATAATGTTTATTATGAAGTTGGATTCAAAACAGGCTGGCGCTCCTCAATCAAACACTCAGCGATGATTTGCATAATGTAAAATCAGTTATGATTGTTGCTTGATGTGTCAAAATGTTGTTGTTGTTGAGAAATATATAAAAGTGAAGAAAACCCTCCTCTCTACTATCACAAATTGATAAAATGCAGATGAGTTGAACTTTTTTTTCACTCCAATTTAACCTCAGTTATTAAATCTGCTGTATGCTTACAGAATAAAAATGCCTCTCTCTCTCATGACTGAAGATCAACAATGAAGAATTTAATAGTCATTGTCACATGAAGGTCGTTGTTTAAATTTGGATAGTGTCAATACCTGATGATCTCAAGTGCAAATATATTTCCCACTCCCTGAAGCAGGTCTGTCTTTTTCTATCTTTCCTGGAACTCTGAATTTAATTTTACAGCACACTCAATACTGATGAAGGACCCGCGTTTCACTCCGTTCCTTCCCCCTCTGAGTTAGAATAGGAAAGTGCTTCATCTGGATTCCTCTCTTCCTTGTACTGGCGCTGCAATGTAGACAAAAAAAAAAAAAAAGTTTTAGGAAAAGCAAATACCTTAAACTTTTTAACCGCCCGTGTCACACCGTTGCAGGTTTGTTTTTGCAGCGTCTGACACGATAGAAAGTCCTTTGCTGCAGATTGCATGCGGTGCACAAATCTGTGTATTGTAAAACAAGCAGGACACACAGCTTAATATTGACAGTCACAAACTGAATGCTATCTGATGAAACCTTGCCTGTGCTGGAGATTGAGGGGATGCGTGTCACTATTCCTCAGGCTGTGACATATGTCTTGTTGGGGGCGACAAAGCTCCTCTCTGTCTCCCCCCCTCTCACTTTATCTCAGTGCGGGAAAGGAACATGCTCGCTTTCTATGCACTCCGCAGCCTCCTTGTTCTCTCCTCTCAAAGTAACACTGGGGTATTTCAGCATACCAATAACTGGGACTGTGGGGGATCCTCTCCTCCTCACTATGCTGCCAGCCACCCATGCAGGTGTGACTGCATGTCAGGGAACAGTCGCACAATGACAGCAATTACACCCTCGGCTTGACTTTGCTATGCGAGCCTCCCTTATTAACCTAATGAAGCTGCATGGTTAGACATTTGCTGTCACATATTGCACAACATGTATGTGCTTACACAGTAACAGGTAGAGTAGCTGATATATGCATATGTACTATCCGTTTGCCATTTCTTGCTGTAAGGATAGCAGAGGATCGGGGTTGCATGAAGAGCAGGAGTCAGGTAATTACAGATGTAGTGACACACAATGTGATTAGGTGTGGGTGTGAAGATGAGGACAAATTTAATAGACAGAAAAGAGCAACTTCCACTCTGGATATTGGTTGGTTGCATTCACAATTCAATATTTACACATGTGCAATTATATTGTTTCTGCATTGATCTTCCTTGAATCATTTTCATACAAAACCACCCAGTGTCAAACCCATCACAAAATTCCTTGCCGACATTAACATGAGCATTCATCAAGGGGGCATCGGGTGACTGACAACAAGCAGAGTGTGATGTAGTGGAAGCAGCGGCATTAAAGCACTCCTCTCAGGAGGAAACAGAAATGAAACTCTGGCTTCATAGACACCGTATACTCTACTGGGTATACAATACTGGGGTATGTGAAGCCTTTGTTTTTTCACATGTACAAAAATATATTTTTCTATATTTTAACAATTGAGCCCCAACTAGTCCCTTTTCTTTTACTCAGTGGGAAACAACAGCTGTCTAATGGCGCTCTAGTGCACACCGATGCTCCAAGAGCACATAAGACACGATGGATAGATAACAAGAAAGAGAGCATCTGAGTCTAGCGTGACGTTTTTACATGTGTGTCGAGCAGTGGTTTATAAACATGGGAATAACATGTCATCAGCAGTTATTTTTAGCTCCGGGTGCAGATGGGTGTGGGTGTGTGTGTGTGTGTGTGTTTGTGTGGGGCGGGGGGGTTAAATGCATTTCTTCTGCACTCCAAAGAAGGAAACCATTTAAAGTTTGTGATGGTTGACAAACTCTTTCTTCTCACAAGATAGATTATGTTTCAAAGTCATTCACATTTAGATAAGGGTGGGTAATTTCTGACCCATAGCACAAGGACCCTGTAGGAAATTGACTTAATTTAGATCAATATGTATTTGCTAGCTTCTGGATGGGGTGGCCGAAAAATATCTGTATGGATGATGTTCAGCAGTTTCTTCAGTTACACTGGACATTCTCCCTGTAGCAGGAGCAGTCGGACATTCACTGTCTTGCTAAAGAATTTTTCAGCAGGGCGGATGCTTGTTGTTGACTCATGCAGGAGTGATGGGGGGGTTGCTCGCACTCACTACACCATAAGGACGGACAAAATCCTAAATTATGAAAGATGTACAGAAACACTGAGAGTGTAAGAGAAGAAAAACAATTAGACAAGGTTAACATGCAAATTAGGGGGCAGAGATCGCGGGAGTTACGGTAAATCTGATAAGGTTGGGAGGGAGAAGAGGGTTTGGCTGCTGGAGGAAGAGGTTGAGGTGTGGTTGGGTGGTGGGGGGTAGGGTGTCTGACATCCCACCCACGGTCATAACAGCAAGGTCTGCATATGGGAGCAGCTGCTGTGCCCTCTAATTCCTCCCTGGAAAATATGGCGAGAATATTAATTGCACGGCTTATTTTGCTTATAGCAGCTTTTCATGACACTCGGAAGGTCCAACGATCCCCGGTGCATTTATCTGCTCATAATGATGACTCTGTCACACACCCTTAGATTATATTATAGCTGAAAATTAAAACTTTTATCTCCAGAATCAGAACATTGTATCGGACCGGGCACCGTGACGAGCAACAATGAAAGATCAGCTTGTTATTTACAGGAGTGTTTAACGGTTTATTTCTCAGCTGGCTCGTCTGTGAGCGGAAATTATTTTAAAATAACACAACAAAGGTTCCCCCACGCATCTCTTTGACGCAATCTGTTTCGGTTTCTCGTTTTCAAGTCAACTCCATTTCTGTCTCCCATCGTCAGCTCATTGTCTGAAATGAGATCAGCTTCACTAGCTGCGACGTACTTACACAAGCATTAGGTTAATTTGAAGTAAACTCCATGCAAGTGGCTGAGTCGTTGTTTTGTGACCCTGTTTGTGTTGGATGAGTGCACCGTGCCTCTCTGGGGAGCAGCCTACAGGCATTCCACAGATCTGACACACAGCTCTGCAAGCTAGTTGAGAAGGAGAGAGGAAGGGGGGGAAAAGAAAATAACAAAGAATCCTGGCTGAATATATTACAGAAAAATAAAAAAAGTAACTTCAACAAGTTTTTTCTTTTTAAAGCTTGAGTCATGCAATAAAAAAACCGTGCAAAATGTTTAATTGCATGACAAAAAAAACCTCAATATTTTTAAGAGTGTATTTAAGACTTCTATAGTTTAAATGAATGTCACACCTGGTTCATAAGCAAAGCCTATAGTTTAGCATTTTGATGCTGGGGTGGAATCTATACTCCTGAGTGAAAACACAAGGATGCATCTGTCTTTATCGGAAAATATTCAGGACCTTTGTGAATTTACACAATATGCCCTGTGGAGATTTTTGGGTTCCCTTCTCCCCACTGAAGCACCTTGGCGCTCAGCAGGACCTTTCAGATGACAGAAGGAACTGAAATGTCAAAAGGATAGAGGGAGCGGTGCTTGGGGAAGAGATGGGAAGGGGGTGGAAAGACCCTTGGGATCCCGGTGTGGGGTGGTATATAACAAGGGGAGGGGCAAGGAAGTCAAAATCAGTGAGTGCCGGTTTAATCTGATAGGAGTTCATCCATGCAGAGTAGCTGGAGAATCATGCAGAGAAGCACCACTGATATGCACAAATTATACACCGGTGAGAGGAGAAGACAGAGAGGTGGGAATATAGATGACAGAAAAGGGTAGACAGAGAAAGGAGGCTTCATGGGGTGCTTTAAAAACAGGACAGCTGCAGTTGTGGAAGGCATAGCTTGTAACCGGATGGAAACAGAGGATGGAGATGGAGTATTTTGACAAAGCAGTACATCATTTGAGATCCATGCAGTTCCTCCATCCTCCACCCCTTACTGAACAGCAAGGGGTCACTGTTACTTTCCTCTCTCCTTCCCCTCCAATGCATCCTTTTGCCATGCGCTGTAATTAAAACCCCAGGTGGGACCAAGTACACTGCCTGACTGCTCCCAGCATGCAACAGGCACCATCTGGTTCACAGGAGGGGCATCCCCCCCCCCCTTCTCCAACAGGTACGGGTTAAACCATCGAAAGGCTCTGATCCTCAGTGGGGTCTGGAGCAGAGGGAATAATATCCACTGTGTTTTGAATCTCTCTGCAACACAAAGCGTGAAATGGCAATGTGATCTTGGGCTTGTAAGCCACCCGGTCAGCTACCTGCTATTCCTACAGGGACATTTGCTATCATCTATGCATCTTATCTTGATATCACGTCTTCCTAAAATGTCTGCCTGCAAAACCCGTTTGGGTGTATTCTCCAAAGATTCCTGCAGTGCTGATTACTTTTTCCTCAGCGCATGCTTCGCTAAAGGGGACAAGTCATAAGAAAACAGTGTCCAAATCACGGCACATCACAGAGCTTTGAATGTGATGAAATAAGCCATATTTGCTATTCTGCTTTTTTTCAGCGACCGTACAATTTAATATTTATGGGTGGGGGGAGGGGGGGGGGGGGGCGGTAAGACTGCATGGTAAGCTGTTGTTCAAATAATGTTTCTTAGCAAGTGGAAAAATATCATTCAAATCAATATCGCCGATGAAAAAGTGATGAAGAAGACAGAATCTTATCTCAAAGCCTTCACTCTCGCCACCACTTTAATAAGGCCTTTAAACAAAGCATTACGCAGCTGTCTCTAGAGACAAGATGACAGAGCAGTTTTGAATTATTGTCACTGACAGGAAGGTGTTACGGCACAGGATGAGAAAGCTCATTTGAGATCAGCGCAGGGAAGGACAGAGTTTTACCTGGGGCCGTGGCAGATTGCAGATGTCTGCCTCCGTTCGCTCCGGCATGCACGATGCAAGCTCCGTTCGTGGAACAGCCCCCCTGGTGGAGAAATTCACTTCAAGTTTGGTCTCTCAGGAACAATAAAGACCCCAAACAGCGTGCCTAAATCTAAGCTAGCATTGAAATCCCATCTCTGCTCCCGGGTAGCTGGTTTGCATCCTCTCTCCTCTTTCAGCGATGTTGCAACATAATTTGTATTTGCATGTTAGTTTTATGTACCGGGAGGTTTATAGCAACAAAGCACCAGCCGATGTGTTTGTGTGTGTGTGAAAGAGAGTTAACTGAATGTGTCCCGGGCATCTGTTACAGTAAGAGGCCTAATAGAGGGGATTTAAAGTGAAAAAGAGGACGGCACTGATGCGCTTTACAGCATGTTGAACATTTGCAGCACCAGTGAGTGAAAGGACTTGGAGCAGAAATAGCTTGTGATGCAGTTTAGTAACTTTAATAAAGCATAATAAAAGGCAGTGGTAACAGCAGCGTAGTCGATTTAAAGTAATTATTTTAGGCATCAACCCATGTCATTATAGTTAAGCAACCATAATTAGACAAATTAGTCACAGACGGTGGTCTTCCCAGACATCCTTTGCACTCACACAAGGAGCCAATACTTTTACTCCACTCCCTGCAAGGTGTGAATGTACAATACGAGTCCACTAAGGACAAAGTGGGGACTGTCCCTCAGGGGAAAGTGGCAAAAAGCCAAATTACTCTCTTGACTTTGGCATCGGAGGTAATTTGCTTTTGTCGGCTCACCTTCATTTGGATATCAATTGTCTGTCTTCTGTGGGCAGCCCCTATTAATGTATGTTATACTCCAGAACTTCCTACACTTGGCCCAAGGTGAGGGAGAGAACCACGCCAAATCAAATCAACTCTTATATGTACAGCCCAAGTTCACAAAAGGCAATTTGCCTCTGCGGAGCAACATCCGCTACCATTAGAAGGAAAGAAGGAATCGGAGTGGGAGAATAATGCAAACACATCCCTGTGATGGGTGAACATGTGCGTTTACACTCACACATGGCTAAAACTGCAGGTTATGTCCATGAGAGGACCCACATACCGGCTCTCTACTACCTGGTAAGAGACCTCTTCAAGTCACCATGTTCTGACTGCCAGTGGAGATCTGTGATTCAGTGTGATGGCTCTCTATGCATAATTTGTTGCCTTGGGACGACTATTCACATGAGGTATATGTACCAGTAGCTGGGCGAAGAAAGTCTCAATATAACAGAGAACAACAATTAGTGAACAATTCAGGAAGTCTGTGTTGAAGTTATAGCTGGGCAGTGAGAGTGGTTACTCAATACTGAATATTTATACAATGAACGCTGCCTTTCAAAAAGCTGATGTTACAGTGACACTGGAATGTTTCATGGAAGCCTAAGGATCTTTAAATGATGGAGGATGCACCATACATGTGAATATTATTTAGAAATGGTAACCTGTTTAGATTCACTGGGCACTCAGACAGAGGATGTATGGAAAGAGAAGGGCACTATTATTTGTGATGTAATTCCTGACCTTGATCCAGATTTCTTTGTGGACCGGTACCCATCCTGTCTCTGGTATTGCAGGGAAAGAGTAAAAAGTAGAATGTTCAGCTGCACACCCTCCATTAAGACAAGGCATAGCAGGGTTGTGTTTTTATTGAAATGTAGCACCTATTGACGGATTGAGATTCATGTCTCACAATTCAGATATGGTAACTCATGCTACTTGGCCTTCAATTCACATCTCCTTTTGCCTCATAATTCATCCCTCTCCCCTTTCGCCACACTTTCACTCTCACTCCATCATCGCCCATCTGTTCTATACCCCATGTGTCTTATGTCTTTGCACCCCTACCCACTGCCTCGTCTCTAGCTATTCTCCTTCCTCTCCGCCACCCCTCCCCCTCGCCACTGTTTGTGCACCTCCCCATCTTTGCCCAGTGAGAAACTGTCGAAACTAGCAGCTCTAGAATTCTGATCAGCCACTTTGTGTTCTGTGAAACCTTGCCAAACTGCCTTTCCGATGAATCAATAGCTCCATTGGCTGCGCTTAACACCTGTAACCTCTGCATTATATGGAGGGCAATTTTCAGTCCTGGAGCAGAATAGCAAATATCTTAACTTAGTCAGGCTTCAGCTAAAACCTGCTTCTTGCAAAACATCTTACCGGGTGCACGGATACATTTACCAGGATAGCAAATGTGGAAGCCTCTCTATTTGTTTTTCATCTCTCTCATTTATTTTGAATAAGTGAGTGATCAAGTGAGTGAGTGAAGGAGTGAACGAGTAAGCGCTGATAAAAAAAAAAAGAGCTTAACTGTGGGCTGTTTTTGTATCCGCTCCAGCCGCTTGGTTGCCATATGGATGCGAATGAAAAGTGAGGTACGCTTAGATGCTGCGATAGAGGTAAATGGAATTCATGCTGCGGTATCTAGGTCATTTGTAAGGCCCAAAGCAACATCTCCTTCCCTGCCTCCTGCCTTTTCCGCGTGTTGCTCGAGTCTCATCATCAAGAAGATGAAAACATTCCACATCCTGTGTATGCAACAGCTCACACAAGACGTGTGTGTGAGTGTGTGCTGCAAGCAAGCCGACATGGTCCTCAGAGGTGTTGTTTTAATAGCATATTGATAGAGTGAGCTATTATTGTAGCCAAAGCATCAATATACATTTGTTGGAAGGGTTTGGACAACTGAATCAGTGGAGGCGTGAATCCTCCTGATACTGATCGAGTCATAAAACTGTAGGATTTCGTCTGATTACATTTCCAGTGTGTGTATTTAGGATAGATGTATCAGTAAACATGGAATATACAGTGATTATATTGTCATTATATTGTTTCACAACTAAAATGTATCTTTATGTCACAGCTTGAGGCGAGCCTGTGCTTTTCCATGCATTAACTTCTCCTGTTCCAGATTGTCCTCCTGCAATCAGCTCATTCCGGTCACCTGTGCTCCCAGGCTCACCTGCAGCTAATCTCTCATCAACCCTGACTCTACATATACTCAGCTCAGACGGCACGCCCTCGCCAGATTGTTGTGACTTGCTGCATCATTTCCAGCACTGTATCCTGATCCTGATCCTGATCCTGATCCTGACCCTGACCCTGACCCTGACCCTAACCCTAACCCTCACCCTGACTCCTGTGTACCTGCCCTGCCTGTTTTTGATATTGCCTATTTTCCTGTCTTGGTTACCTGGTTTTTGGCCCTTACCTGATATCTGGAACTCTCCCTTTGCCTGCCGCTCTTCTGATTTGGTTGCTGTTTTGGACTGGCTACCCGGTTTTTAACAATAAAGCTCACTTTCTGGATTTTCCCTGTACTGTCGTGAATTTTGGTTTTTGCCTGCTTTGGTCCGTGACACTGTGAAGTTCTTTATTAGATTAGGGGCACCTTGTAAATGTGAAGGCTTCATTATTTCAAAGATATATACAGAAGAAACTCTTCTTGTGGCGACACGCAACGTGAAAAGACACAGGTAGTGACATAACAGAGTTACTGTAGATGTGTCTATAGATCATGTCCGTGGTAAATACAATGAAGCTGACATACACAACTGTCAAAAATTAAACATATTTAAAGCTGGGAAAGAGAACACCTTTAAAGAAAATGCATTAATTCATCTATTTGGTTGGAAACAAGGTTATTTAATTTATGTATCCAGCAGTTGCAGAGCATCATTCGTATTATTTTGGTCAGCGTATCTGTTGAACATGAAGCCAATAATCCATCTTCTTTTTAAATCTTTGTTTTGGACTCCTCCAGTTCCTGAGGGACATCCTTGGCCCTTTAACGGCAAGCTTCTCTTGTGTGGCTAAAACATTAACAGGCTTCGTAATCGAGGAACAGGCCTCTGTAGGTTTTTGACTGTCACCTTTCAGACACACGCATCAATTTTATTGCTTTAAGACATGTTTATAGTGTTAAAGTTAAAAAAAAATCTGCCGTCCATAAACTTCCGTATGCTGTTCTGCAGGGGTGAGAGGTAATTCGTTTTGTTTCCATTGAAATATTACACATTTTAAGCAGAGTCTGTCCCATTAACCACCTTTATGCAAAAATATTAAAAAATGTGACAATTAATCAAGCACCAGCAGCTCTCATACATCATGGCATTTAATTGCTGCTTCCCATCTGCACCACCATCATGAAATAATTTCTCTCTTCATCATGTCTTCCCTTTGGTGTTCCAGCTTCCACGGAGATATGTTTGTAGGGAGTTTAGGGACACTTAAAAAAGAATTGGACAGGAATGAATTGAAACAATTTTTAAATGAGAAGATCACAGAGATATTGGTTAAGTTTCGTTTTCAATCCTTCACTCAAAACCTCAAAGATGCCAGCTCACAGTGGGATGTTAATAAAGTAACAGCTTGTACAACATTAAATTTATTACAGTCTGTTTCATGGTTTTCAATATTATTGTTTGTCTGTAGAATACTGGGGTGGCAGCATGCACCAGTAGCTCTCAATGCCGGCAGTGAGTCAAACCTGTTCCAGGTGCATGTTGGTTCGCCCTTTATCACCGGTTCTGTTCAGAATCTTTATGGACAGAATTTCTCTGCACAGCCAGGGGCTGGGGGGGGGGGGGGGGGTCTGGTTTGGGGACCACAGGATTCCATCTCTTGTTTTGGTGAACAATGTTGTCCAATGTAGGCCATCGAGCCTGGACCTTCAGCGTGTACTGGGACGGTCAAGTGTGAAGAGAATGGACGTCCATTCAGCATGCACTAGCTCTTTAGGACCTTTGACTGTGTTTATTGTTTATGAAGTAAAATAAATGAGTTTACAATGTATTTTTATGCAGGAGAAATTTGCGCTTATATATTAGTCTTATACAGTAATTGTATTTTTGCCTGTTTGACTTTTTATATACTGACTATATATTTGATCTTTACCAAAGCAGCCGAGATTTCGGAAGAAGTGATGCAAAAATGTTCTTACTACAAAAGTGCTGAGATTTTTCAGTTTATAAAAAAAGGAAACAAATAATAAAACCCTAAACTAAATGTTTCCTCACCTTGGCAAACGCATAAGCTTGTATTTGTAGGTATCTAACTGTTGGAACCACAGCAGGGGAGGAGGCATGACTTATTGGATCTTTCACCATTTTAGTTCAACAACTCCAGTCATTGCAGGCAAAGAGCATTTTCACTTTTTAAGAAAAAGCTCCTCTTTCTCAGTCGGTTCCTGCCTGATGTGTAGACCTGAGCTGGATGCAACGGGGACCAGACAACTTTTTTTTTTTTAAGAAAAGCAATCTCGGAAAAGTTGCAGGCAAATTGATGAAAGTGTGTACAATAGTAAACTAAATGATGGTATTTCATCATAAACATGCACGCAAGCTGATGATATACGGTAGGTGAAGCTGGGGCTGGAATTCTCTTTTAATATCAGTGGCATAAACACTGCAGTTTCCATCCATTTAACTGCATCCCAGCTGTTTTCACTGCTCATGCATCACCCCGGCCACTCCACATTGCTTCTTAGCTCTTTTTCCTGGATGAATTCCTATCAGATTAAGTCAGGGTTCATCCTACTACCATCTTCCATCTCCTTCTCTGCATCATGCTTCCATGGAACCTCCATATGCCTAATTCCCTGTACTCACAAACCCCCATCCTCACAATCATCCATCTCCATCCATCTCTCGATTTCTTTCTTCTGACTGTAGACTCCAGATCCCTGGTGCATATATCCCCCCATCACTTGCCTTTGACCCTCACACTTCATACAGCTCATACATCAACACAAATATACACAAATATTGTACTAAAATGGGCAATGAAATCATCTTCTGGGATAT
Organism: Brachionichthys hirsutus; assembly: GCF_040956055.1. Taxonomy (NCBI): domain Eukaryota; kingdom Metazoa; phylum Chordata; class Actinopteri; order Lophiiformes; family Brachionichthyidae; genus Brachionichthys; species Brachionichthys hirsutus. The sequence goes on along the minus strand of NC_090910.1, from coordinate 7,649,063 downwards.
TCACTCCACAGCATCTGGTCTTTGGCTTGTTATTTTTGGATGAAGGGCATAATGATTGTTATTGAGCTTGCAAGACACAACACATGCACTTCGATTTAATGCCCATCAGTACAAGCTGTTACACCCAAGCAGGGTTGCAGCTCCTTTGCAGTCATTGTATTGCAACAGAGACACTTCGCCACCTCTTGATGTTATTTTTAATTTGCATTAAGTAAATAATACAGCACTGAAAAGAATGGCAACGGAAAGTTACTTCACAGCGCTTTTCATTTCCCAAACATACTTGACAATAGCTCGGTAGGCGATAACCAAGTCTGGGAAGCAGATCTCCAGCCCAGATATAGAGATAAAAACAGATTGTGGCAGTTGACAGGTGGAATGAAAAGTGAGTAGTTTCCTTGATGTCGAGGAGGCTCAAACGCACACAGATTAAAGTTTCAAGTGGCTTTTAATATTTATCCAAGAAAAATATTTCTGAAAACATCAGTCGTTGTTTTTTTCTCTTTCATTATAACTGTTTACTTTAGTGGAAGGCCAAAAAATATGGCATAATTTAATCAGCGTTCACTAATGGCCGTTCTTCTGAATACGCCAGTTTGAGGGGGTAGAAACCATCCAAGTGTTTCATGCTATCCTTTTAACTCAAACAGGGACCACAGTGTATCTAGAGGATTGTGTTCCAGCCCTTTGTAGGTATGTTTATGCACTTGTAACAAAAGCACAATTTGTCCGTTAAAAAAAATATCACTGGTATTCTTCCAAGTTTAAGAGAAACTAATACAGTGGATAGAGATGATGGAGATAAATCATTCCTAGAGAATCTGTATTGACTTTCTGGGGCTCAATTATTGCTGCGACGGGTTAACAGATTGTGAGCTTGAAGTGAAACCTCGTGCTATAGCGCTTGCATGCTTCTTCATTAATTAAAATATATTTCTGCAAAAACCTTGAGCTTTCTTTATCACACCATATGGCCTATAAGATCTTGTTAATTTATTCCCCCTTCTCTGAAATGATATCAATGATATCAATCAAGCATAATGCAGCAGTATATGGCTCTAAATCTTGTGGATTTAAAATGCGTATTTTCGGAGAGGAGTTGCGTGTCTGTGAGTGTGAGATCAATAGTTTGGTGTGTCTGTGATTTAGTTTCTGCTATGATAACATATCTGGAGTTGATTGGGAACGGATGCCTAATGTTTGCAAATGAGAACATTTATTATCACTACATGTATGAATGATGAATAGGCCCTTTCTCCAATTAGAATCAAGTGATGATCCATCTCTAAACAGTATACGATTATGAGAAAGAAAATACAGTGGAGTTAATGGTATTCTGTGTCGAGAAGCCTGTTAATAAATATTATAATAAAAAAAGTAATGATTTTAGATGACTTTGTCATTGTCTCAACTTAATGATTGAAGTCCTCGGTTTTATTTTATGCACTTCAAGTGCAGTCATCGGTCATGTTTTCTTCTTCTCTCCCTGCTATCCATTTCAAGTTACAGGTGAAATTCCCACGTCATCCTGCCGGATTGTCATCAGCTGTCATCAACACCAGCAGACCTTGAACCAGCTACAAGATGAGGGATTTCTCTGACCCGGCGTACGTGAGTGAGGAGCCGCCATGGGTCTGAGCTGGGAAAGGAACCACCGGGAGGGTGGAGATAGCCAGCGCACCGTGTCTTAAAGCGCCACCCTCGGGTCATCTCTCCTCGTGTTCACACGCTCAGCCAGGCTGGAGCAGTAGAGGATTGGGAAGCAGCTGGTAGGCACAGAACAATGTGGATGGAAGCATGTACTTAATGCTTCATTGACAACACTGTTCCTCATTTTTATTTCATATTTGCCAAAGTTTTAGCTGCTTCTGCAGCAAACTATGTGCTGCACTATTGGCAGAAGAGTCACTTAACTGTGTGATGTTTGGGGCTTGGGATTTTGGCCCGACAGCTCAAAACACATATTATACTATTATAACAATGATACAATATTTCATAGCTTTTCCCCAATGCTTCGAATATTGGTCATGAACCTAATTATAAATGTATTTACACAGTCTGTACAGAAAATTAAGCATTATTCTAGCTCAATATCTCTGTTTGGATTTCTGTTCTAGGCCTTTTACAATTAAAGTATTTATGTAACAAGACTTCTCTTCCCCTTTCTTTCTTTTTTATTTATTCTTTTCATGAAAAGTTACAACATCACACCTTCAAGAACATTTCATGATTAGAAAGGAGAAGATAGGATAATTAAATTCTTATATTTATCTGCCCCCACCTTTTTTTCATAATCATTACAAGATGGTCACTGCCCCCCCTCCCCCCCAATCACCCGTGCTACAACATAATTTATTACCACCGTCTTACAGTATGGGGGACAGACCCTGTAAAAAGTTATCATTGCCCCAAGTTCCACGTCTTGTTTTATCACATTGTTAAAGTCAGAGGGGATTCAATGACTTTTCTGACACTGGCCAACTGGAGGAGGCTCCTCATTGTCATAGGTGTAAAAATTAAATATAAAATAAAATAAAAAAATCTTGCATCATTCTTATTTCATTGGTGAAACATTCTAGAAATCCTGCAACGTACTGGAGTACCTACTGACAGAGTCTCTTTAACCTACAAGCACTTTTTACTGTAATGAAGCTAGACTGCCAAATTGCATTTAAATCCAGCAAGAATTCACCGAGGGGGAAAGAGAATGAAGCTGCATCATAATCACAATGAACGCGCAAGCGGCAGCATGGCCTTTTAGGCAAAAGTATGAGGTGGCGTTCTTTGCCCTCAAGGTGATGACAGAAGTCTTGGACATGTTCATCAGTGTCTGCCCTTCCACCCCACCTTGCAGCCTCTGTCTGCGCTCAGCCGGCTCCAGCCTGCACAGCTGTGGGTGTCGATTGTGACAGGTCAGCTAATTAGAGCGGTGCTGCGTCTGTCTGAGACTGCGACAGGGAGCTGCTGGGCACATGACTCTGTTCGTGTTCATCCACACCTCTGGCTCCACTTGTGCATCCATGCATATACGCACTGAGTCATGGGACGTTAAAGCATAAAGGTATTAACTGTTGTAACTGCTGTACGTTTACTTTAGCATGGAAGTCAGTTTGCACGCACACACACCCACACACACAAACATTATAAGTTGTACACTTTTTTTTTTAATGTAGAGGATGTAATTTTGTTGTGATTTAAATGCGAGGGAGATCAAAATCCCAATAAAAATGCAATATTTAAGTGGCGCTAAACTGTAATGGTCAAGAGCGCAGTTTGTTAGCAATTTTGTGACTGACCTTGAACGAGTCAGCTTCATTAACAGTTGTGTTTTTTGTATCCCTGACATCCATCTCCATCTTGACCTTCAGCGATGAGCCATCACAATGACAACCGCGACCAAATCCAATATCTGCAAGCTCATCTGACCTCCTCGAGCTGCGATGCTTCGTCATGACCTGACACCTCCATGTGACACACAGTTTGACCCCAGTTTGGCACAATGACACACAAACACACTAATAAACACATTCAAGTACTTACACTGTATGTGCATAATGTCTGCAGACATTATCGGTGGACATGCATATCTAGGTATTTAAACTGTGCCAAAATAGAGTATAATGACAGAATCCAGGACATGGAATGTGGTAGCGCAATCAGAGCAAGCTGCATTTAGTGTGAACTATCACCTCAATATTGTCAAGTATACCACTGGACATAGTCCATTTGACAGCGGTGTATCTATATTGCTGCAGTATCCAGCTCTTTCTGAGTTGCTGCCAGGGGAGGTGTTAGAGGTGAGCGTCTTTTCACTCAGATAAATTGCTTATTTTTTCCCCTCCTTCCTCTCTGAACTAGACCTTTAGCCCTGCCCATCCCTTTTGTGTCTCCAGTGTCATCTACTTTTATTGCACTTAATGCTCAAGGTACAAAACAGTTGCGATGCACAGGGAGTTTCTCCCCTTGGCACCTAAAGTAGGTGCCAATCAATTTTTAATCAGGCGCTGGAAACTTATTGTTGAATAAGTGATAACATTTACTGAAAAATGGGAAGCAAATTTAAGATCTGATGCATTGCTTTAATTTAATTTGGCAAATGCTTATCTGTATATTCCAGAAAGCTTATTTCCAGTCTGCTACTTCACTCCCTGGCAATGGCTCATGTGGAGGGATCACACAGTAAACTGTGCAAAACACATTTAATGACCACCTTATGCTAACTATTTAAATATACATTTGTGTGTTTCCATTTGATATAGGCTGTGGCAATGAAGTGAGGTTGAACCCTATATGCGTAAATAAACCACCTCTTCACAATACAGTTTTAGACAGTTTGGATCCCGCCTCCCCCCAAAAAAACTGTTGTCTTCCTGCCTATAAAAGATGCTCATCCTCGAAAAAGGATGCACTCAACAATTTGTCTTGCGTGCAAATATGTAAATGACAAGTCTGCATCGAAGTGTCTGATTGTGAAAAAAGCAACAACAATGCAATAAATGAGTGGGCATATGGTTCCCGTCGGCTCTTTGTTGGCAATTCCTACAACACAAAGGCAAGATATATAGGTAGAACTGCAGAGCCAGCAGAAATGTTAAAGCCTTACGTTGTCCCCGTGTAATGGCAAAATTACGTTTTGAGTGTTGCATTTTTTTTCCCCCACTGTTTCTGATTAGAAAAAGAAGAAGAAAAGTATTTCGGAATGCATGTCGGCTTTGTAAACAACAGTGATCTGCATTTAGCATGCTGCATCATGCTCTTAGGTCTAATTTTAAAGTGATGGAACTTTTTTGTTGGTCTTCTGAAGTGTACTAAGCCCCATTATTACTGCATCTCGACCGTAATCTGAGACTGTGTCCCATTGAGTGCCAAGATATAAAAGCTGTCCAATGAGTGAACAAAATGCAAAGCTCCCCTGTTAATAATTCATGCCTGAGTTTACAAATGGCACTGTTGCACAGAGACGGATCAGTCGAGTCGCTGAAATGCTGTTTGAAGGAGATGAAAGTTTAATTCCTGTCCTAGATTACTCCTCGTCGTATCTAAGCAGACCCATTATTTTGCCTCCACTAATGTTTTCCAGTTTGCTGTAATGGGAAATGAAGGGAGACAGAGGCTGAAGTCACGGGACACAGCCAGTTATGTACTCAACAAGGATTGTCCCTGGTAAGTGACAGCTGGGGCGGCGATTTGCATGACAGGGAGCGTCCTGTTGGACCACAAGCTGCTGGAGGGAAAACAAGGCCAGTGCTAAAAAGTTGTTTGTGTGTGTGTGTGTGAGAGAGAGAGTCTGTTACATTCAGGGAAGATATAAAGGACAAATATAGGAAAATAGGGAAACATTACACACCATTCATTCATTCATTAATTTTCTTGAAGATGAGACGATCATAATCCTTATCCAAATCTGGGTCACGGGTTATGCCTGGAGCCTATCCCAGCTGACGTGAGGTGGGGTACACCCTGGACAGGTCACCAGCATCCTGAGTTCTAAGCATGTATTGTGTTTGCGATAAGAGCACATGAGAGTGTCATTACTGCAACCCACCACCCCAAAAAACGAGCAGTGATTTAGTCATTAGTTATTTACAGTTTCACAACTACTTCAAACAGTGTTAAAGTCAATATTAGAACAAATATGTTACATTACTTCACACATCAGAGAGCAAGTGTACATGCTATTCTCCATGAGGCGACACAGACGCACATAGAACTACACACTCGCTCTGTACCACAAATGATCTAATTCTGGAGTTCATTGGAATGAGAAGTTTTTCTGCCAGATGACACTTGAAACAACTTTTTCTTCATATTAGTGATGTGTTAACACATGAGTGTATTCTTATAAATATTTCTGCTCCATAATGTAGTTCCTCTTTCAACTGATAGCAAGTCCAGCAACTAATTACATTTATAAAGATGGGTGATGTAAAAAAAAAAACAATATCAGTTAAACTGTCCCTTAATTGCAGGGACAGTTAACTCCATTGGTGCAAATAAATCAATACATAGATAAATGATTTATATTGCACAAATATATATATATATTCAGTGCAGGGGCATTTTACTTGTGAAATATAAAAGCAGCAAAACGACACACCAGGTGCACGATGACTTTGGCTCAGACATTATGCATACAAAACTGTTGAAAACAATACTTTCACACTACAGTTGATTCAATTACAAAACCATCTCATGTGCAGGAAAGTGTCAACATTTTGTTCTGTGTGACTGCAGAAAATAGAAAATGCAGTCATTGCTGACTGTAAAAGGTTTGTCAAATAGTCACTCATTTGACTTATTATTTCTACATTTTCTAAAAGAAAATAAAAATTCCTACGGATCTGTTTTCATTGCTCTTCCTAATATGGTCTACTTTAACCTGGACATCAAGCAAAGACAGGTGTTGCCATGGCCACTATAGAACCCATAATCTGCAGGTCCTGCAGGCTGGGTAAAGTTTGGCTTGATTTATAAGAAAATAGTGTCAGTTAGTATGACAAAGAAGAGTCACTAATGTTCAACAATAAAAAAAAATATATTCTTTAGAAAAGGTTTTGGGGGAAGAAAGCGAAAAGGGTAATGGCTCAGATGGTGGATTTTAATTTTCATCTGAATAAAAAAGATTTGAAGGATCCATGTTGTCCTGCAGTTGAAGAAAGGACGTTAAGTTAAGAGCTGAATTATAACAGTAGCTGATAGTCACTGAAATCAATAATTAAGTGGAAACAGGTGTATTTTGTCAACTAAATTATTTTTGCACTTTATTCCAATGACCTCAACATCATTACAGCTTCAATTTATTTTATTAAATGATAATAACCAAGATGGAAAAAGCATGTTTCAGTCTCATTCAGTGGGAGCTCCCCGGTAACACCAGAATGTTGCCACTGGATCGACTCGCAGCTCACTCCCTGAGCTCTGGCAGGAGTTGTTGAGTGGAGTGTTTGTCGCCCCCCCCCCCCCCCCCAAACCCCCATATTCCCAGATGGTCAGGAGAGTCAAACTGGCAACCTTGCAATCACAAACCATCCTCAACAAGCCCTTCGGGCCACAGCCGCCCTCTGTGTTGAATTGTAATTTCTTTCCATGGAAAAATTGCTGCTTCAAAACATAAAGTGCACTCCAGATGTTTCAAGTGTCTTACACGAACAATGCAGGTGGTGCACTGACAGCGGATCAGGTTTCGCTCTTCACTACCGCCAGCAAGCGGCTTTTGTCAAGTAGTTTCATTTGCGCCGAATAGTTTATCATATTTTTATACTTTGAGCAGCCATTGTTGTCATGTGTTCATGCCATCGCAGGAGTTGATGAATCTTATAGCTGCCGTTGAAGATGACCACCAAAAAAGACTACAGACAAGTCTCCCTCTCTCACCTGATTTTCTTTCACTAATCATCAGTTTCTTCCTCCCCGTGGCTGACGCTGCATGCCCATTACAATGCTACACGTTTGCTGCGAGGGCAAATCATCGCAGCCACGCACTGTTGGTCCATGTCAAATATTAGTGTCACTGTCTGGGAGATATCCCGAGGCAATACAAAGTTCTTTTGTGTCTTTTGTCTCCTTAACAACTGTCTCACACTTATGTTAGAGCTTGGACACACTACCCGCCACCAGCCAGCTATCTCTTTGCAAGACATTAACCCCAGGATACCATCAATTACTAATTAATCTACTTAAATTGGCAAATTTGCATTTATTGCCATCTGGTAATTATTTTAATGAACACAAACAATGTACTAATTGATCATTGCTTTATGTTTTCACATTACATTTCACATTGCCACGTTTGCTCACTCGCTGCATTATAATAGTCCTGGCGGTGTTTTAAAGCAGTTATTTTAAAAGACAAGCTGAGCAGCTAAAATATGATCTCACATTCAAGAAGGTCTGATGATGGCTGATAGATGGCAAATAACTCATAATGTTCCTTGCACAATAATCGAAAGCAAATGACTGTGCTGTGTGCAGGTGTTGAGACTATAATTGGGACGCTATTGTTCAGTGCTGTCTTTCATCTTAGAGGAATCGATAGCCTTGTGGCTAGAACCAGAGACACCATCCTGGAAATCCATCTGTATGGTGGCTGATGCTGCTACAGGCAAACCCCAAAGAAACACATCCTTGATTTTAATGAAACGTTTTCACCAGATTCCAATTTTTCTTCCGCATTTAAGATATAATGAACCCTTGAAAGCCCTCGGTGTGCTTGAGGAATGCATTGGCTTGTTTATTCTGGCTATATATATATATTACAGTTTCTTTTTATTAATATCCATGAGGAAACATTACATTTAGGGTCTTAAAATAAAGCTTAAACTTTGGAGGACTCAAAGGACAGGGCAGAGATTCTCATTGCGTGGTGATGTTTTATCTTTATGAGGATAACATGAAGTCGGTCTTTCCTCTGTTCACCTGCAGCTCATAAACTGAACACTTAAATTCACCCTGTGCTGCCTAAAAATAACAGTTTCGAACAGCTGTGCTCTTATCACAGAATAAAACTCTTGTCAAAACAACCAAGCACACTTACGACATGGATTGATAACAGGCCAATCGGCTACGCAGCTTTATTTTCTGTTCATTGCAGAAACCGTCACGGGTCTCAAGTAAAACCACGCAATGGCAAAATTGTTGGAGGAAGTCATTTCTTTGGTTCAGGAGGAGGAAATTGATGCAGTCACACAAAATGTGGGTTCTAATCGAGGAAAGTGAACGTGACAAAGCTGAAATTAGAAAATCGGTGAGATTGATGGCAGGGAAACTAAATGAAAAAAGACCTTTTAATTGGTGAGCCTCATGGCTGAGTTAGTTTGACACCAACACGAAAATAACTTTATGCATTTGAGGCAATGTGTCCAACACCTTATCTAGAAGTGAACATCTTCGCCTTGTGAGTTATGTTTTATGTTATTAAAACATTTTCTCAATGCCTTTAGTGCTATAGATTTCCATAAGTATTAAATAGTGATTTAATTCTGTGAACGGCTGTTTGAAATGGACTCAAGTAATCTTGCCCTTAACCTAAGCGAAAAGCTGACCATGATGCATGACTTGGCAGTTCCCTCATCTATCGTTTTAAATTGACTGCACTTTCACACGATTCAATTATACAGTCAATATTGCAGGGCCAGCTTTCTACTGCAAAATATTTGACAATATGAGAACTTTGTGTGACCCATTTATTTTGATTTTTCGAAAACAATTCAATCTCATCCCTAATGTCTTTCATGGCACAAGGTTCATACATCACTCTCCAGGCTACGCACAAGTATCTGTTAGGTGCCGTAAATCCAATAATATTTAAAGAGATAAATGACCATCGATAATGTCATGTATTCATCAGAGAAATATTTAAAAGCAAGCAGTCGCACATGCCGCTTTTTGATAGTCAAAAGTCGAGCTTTCCTTTACAGAAAAATACTTTATTGCAGAAGATCTTTGACGTTTCACTTTTTTCTTTAAAGAGGCAAACACAAGTGTCACTCACTGTATGTTTTACGGGGAAAAAAGAAGCAAAAAAGGGCACGAACTCTAACACTGAGGATACATCAAACCTCCCCATGGTAACAATTTACTGTCTACTATTTTCTTGCACCATTGTTCTTTTCTTTCTATGAAAGAGAATTACAAAAAAAAGACCACCAGACTGCAGGAGAGAGAGAGAGAAAAGAAAATAAGTGCAAGAGGGAAAGTGAGAGAATACAGCGAGATAGTGTTTATTGCTTGTGGGAGGTGAATGATGGTGCAGCATAAAAACCTCTCCAAACGGAGCAGATGGAGCCTATGTGACAGTAAAACCCCAAACGTCCACTGAAGGTTTTTACCAGTGACTTATGAAAGCTATCTGTCAAAACAAGACAAGAGTTAGCAGGATGATATGATAATGAAGCAGCATTGCTCTGGTGACAAATTATGTTCAAAAGGTAAATTGTTTGTCAGGAGAGTCCCCAGTGTGAGCAAGGACAGCGGTGAATGGGATATTATTGGCCCAGAAAGTGACATGAGATAAGTGGTGAGCAAAGTTCTCATTGAAATTGCAACCATAAATCCTTGATTTTTGGAGAAGCTGTTCCAGTAGAGGGAAAGACTGTGTCAGTAAAATGTAAAAATAGCTTGAAAAATGTATGGCCTTGTGCGCTCTTCAACTCCTCACGTTTTTGATAAGATGACTTCAACAAAGAGTGTGTTCTAGATCCAGGTCTTGGGATAATATTAGGACAAATGTTAGCTGTTGTTGTTGCAGAAATACAAAATATTTCCTGGAGAATTGATCTATGAGATACTTTATACCTTTGTTCATCTTTATTTCTGCAAGTCATTGTTGCACATTTTGTTCTACATTAATTTGTCACCTTTAACATGCATACAATTATAACAAGCTTTTAATATACATCTTGTTACAGCCGTAGCAGTAGTGTATACTTCAAGTGCCTCAGAAAGGACCTCTGGATTCAAATCCTCAATTTACTATTATATTTATTCTACAACAGCAGAAAGCAGGTTTTTGGTTTTAGTTTTTTTCTACAGAAAATTTACAGCAGAATGAGCAGGCCACACTGGACTTTAAATGCTCTTCGATTCATCTCTTATAATCTCTCGTAAACTGTTTACTGATAAATAACATTGGTTAAAATAGTGAATGTTAGTTGAACAACTCCCCTCTAACAAATGAGAATTTAGTAAAGTAGGTTACAGTTAAAGCAAAAGATGAAGACAGTCAAAGTTCGGAGAGAATGTGGTTTCTGTGAACAGAGGGGGCGCACTGTGTCTGCAGCCAAAGCCTATGAAGCTAAGAAAGGGCAAACCTGCAGGAGGTTTCATGCTATTGTTTGCATGCCAGGTGTCAAAAGTGTCACAGATTGCCATCCCAGTGTTCGCAGCAAGGATTCAGAACGGCAAACAAACTTCAAAAGACTCGGCTCGGCGCTGATTCACGGATATGTGCACGCATGCACAAGCAATCACACCGATTAAGGTCATACAATGAATATGCATACTGTAAATATTCAGGATGAAGTACCTCAAATATCAGAAGTAAAAGTACTCACAAAAAACATGACTTATACATTGATGTTTTTAAGGCTGCAGGTGATTGATTTGAAAGTATTATTTATCTTTATTTTTTATCTTTCATTTATTATTATAATTTTTTTAATAATTCAGAAAGTAGTGACAAATACTACGTATAACCTAAAGTGAGATTTGTTTTATTCATTGAAAAAATGAAGCAAAGTACTTCAGTAAATGTGGCCGTTAAGATTCCACAACTAATTGTGGACAGCCATCAGAATGTTTTTAGTATAAGTCACCCAGTTAGACATGAAAACTGCTCATTTCTGAGGAAAACATCACTTGAAATGTCATGGTGGGCTTAAATTGATGCAGCAGAACAGGTTAGATGAATTGATTTGTACATTTTCTTCTTCAAGGCTGTATTGAATTTGAGCATTTGTAGTAGGCAAACAATGTGTGTGCTTGTACCCACGGAATGCAGTATTTATTTGTGAGGTTTTCCCAGATGGGTGGAGGGGATTGTATATTGCGCTGCATGCACTATTTAATTAGGATGAACTTTTCAAATAATCCATTATTAGCACGACTGGATCATAAAGGGAAAACAAAGACAAGAATAAGTTTTATTACTTTCCTCCTCCCTGAGTATGTTTCTTCCTTTAAATTTAGATTCCATTTCATTATTGCATTATTGCACTGTGAAGCTCCTCTCCTAAATAGGTGAGAAGAAGGCAAATAAGACAAGATTACAAGGCATTTCAACAGTATTCAAATTATTAATAAACTCAAATGACTTACAATTCTGCATTGCCTTTGTGTGCTATAGGCCACTTGGCATTCCAATTGTATGCAATGTTTTATGAATTATGAAGCCGATAGCTACTAGTGAAATATTTTCCACATCATAACGAATCTGCTCATATATTCACAGCAGCTCTGAAAACAAAGCCAAGAAAATTTGGTGGAGCAGTAAAGGTTTGATGTTTTAGGGGTTTGGAAGGTTTGCAAATCTTAAAAAAAAAAGAAATATTCTCATCTCTTATGCAGGCAGACTGGATGTGCCTTGAGATATGCGTTTTGCTGAGCCATGGTGGGGCGTTTGATTTCAAACCAACTTTTAGCTGATCATTATATTTTATTAAAAGCATCTCGGCTGGCTCATTATAGAAAAGTCTTCTCCAAATGCTGGGGAGGAAAAGAGAAAGCCTGGCATCAAAAGCCACACACGGAACGGAGAAGAGCAAGCCTTTAACAGGAATCTGAATTTACACATTTATGAACCAAACAAATAAATGCTAGCGCAAAAGCTGCTGTAGCTGTCAGACTAAATGATATCACACACTGTATTCTGCTCCCACACATAGGTGGCTCCTCCTTTCACACTGAATTAATTGCCTTCTTTTTGAATTATGTTCTGTTACCAGGTGAGAACATTTAAAAAACATATGTTGCTAAAAAAGAAGTTCCTTACCGAAGGGCCAATCAGAATGCTGCAGGTCTCCCTAACATGGTCATGTCCTGTGAGGCCCCGCTAACCAAGGGGGGCATGGTCATTCACGCATCTTTAATATTTAATCATGCTAATATAGCAGCAAATCACATCAGAGGCAACCCACGCTGGATCATATTGTCTGATCCAATAGCATGCCCATGTGTTGCTATCAATTACAACTTTGGCACACAACTAATTTCTTCGAGGGCTGGATTGGTAATTTGATTTTCAGCTCGCTCACTTGATTTCCCTTACCCATTAATTTCATTTGCACTTGCCCATCAGCGGCACCCGCACATGTTGAGTCACACGCGTCCCAGAGCTCATCTTGGCCCAGTCTTATTAATACCACTGGTTGTGGCAAGTGCCAGCTTGACTCTAACACAGTATGCATCAGCCTGCATCTCTCCTTCAGTGGTTTGGAACCTCTTAACCTGTCCACTCCTCACCTCACCAGGCTGCTCACGCTCGTGACTCTGCTGATTCAAAGCTCGCACCTTTCTTTCTAGACACAGCTCTACAAGAAATGGCAATTTAAAATCTAGGTTTTTCTTTAGTGCAAAGAATATAAATTAAAATATTTCCCTTGGGAAAGAAACTCATTACAGCAATTTTTTAAAGAATAACCGGCTATACAAACTAAGGGTTAAGTAACATGGTATTAATCTTTTTATGAATAGATTATGATCAAAGAAATGACAAGGGAGACAGTGTCATAATGACACTATTTGAAACAATGAATTCATTTGCAATGAATTATTGCAAAAGCATGTTTGTTTTGTAATTTAAAGTCTAAGAATATAGTATTAGTATGGGAATATCCCATTAACCTCGTATGACACTGTCATCGTTTAATTCAACCATGCCTTTATCTTGTTGACAGAGGGATAGAAACAATGAGCACAAATGAATCCACTGCACTTTCTCCTCAGAACACTGTGTATTTGTGACTTTTTGTTTGTCCATGTTCCGTGTTTCACTGTGGTGTGCACAGCACTCTATGGCGCAAAGCAGGAAAATTAAACTTAATAAAATATAATAGGCTTGTCTGCCAAGAGGGCAGGTGACGGTTACAATCACAATAAAAATAAATTGCATAGAATTCTAGCAGTGACTGATGTCATGTATGTTGTCACTCTTGAGCACAAATGCAGACAAGTAAATAGAGAAAAAAATTACAATTAAAATCTTGCTGTGGAAATGTATTATTAGAGCAAATAATTGTTGTGAAAAAAAAACACTTTTGTGATAGCATGCTAATAAAGGTTGAAACACAAATAGGAAAGTCTTTCAAATGAATAATAGGATGCAGTTATATTTGCTCATGAAACAAAATAAATCTGCAGTTAAACTCACATAAATCCCATTTCTATTGATGGGCCTTCAGAAAAGCGTCCCGTGCAAGAGACTTGCGTTATTGAAATGTTAATGAGGATAAATGTCACAGACACTGTGGCTCCCTCAAAGGAATTGTCCTCCTACACAAGCCTACTTTTAAAAGGATGTCTTCTCTCACAATGCTTAACTAAACTGTGCGGTAGTTTGAGTTATCTGTTTTTCTTGATTCATAAATCTATCAGAGTGAGTGACATTTCTTTTCCATACTGGTGTTTAAGGGCAATGACTGAAAAATAAACACCAGCAAACAATTACGAAGCTTTAGCCGTGCATCGCTGGACTCACTAATACGGCCTGTCCGTGAGCGGAAGTGTTCCGTCTTAGTTACAAGCTCCGTCACCCTGGGCCTGTGGAGTCCCGTCTGCTTACTGTGGTGGCATATCTTTGAGACGTACATTATTTTGTTCTTCTGTCGTTGCTGGCTCTTGGCACGTGTTACAAGTCTTTAGCAAACAAAGCCATGTCAAAACACATAAACCGGAAACCTCACATTATCTAAAACAGAAATATATTAGTATTCCACAAAGTCAAATATTACTTTTATTTTTCTGTTGCATGTGGATGTGGGCTGAGTGAGGGGGCTCAGATATCCTGCCAATTGTATTTAAATGTTATTTAACCAGGTAAGTTAATTGAGAATTAATTATCTTTTTCAATAATGGCCTGGACCTTGGTGGTTTTTGGTGGTGGGAGGAAGCTGGAGAACCTGAGAGAACCCACGCAGAAAAACCGCAAGTTGGATTTGAACCTGCAATCCCCTTGCCGTGAGGCGACGGGGCTAACCACTGTGCCACCGTGCTCCCCAAAACCCCACCACCAATTCCCCAACTTCCCAACCATCCTGGTAAATTACCAGAGCCTCTTTCATAAATGAAATGAACGAAAACACATTTTTTTTCTGTATAATAAGATCCAGTAATTAATGTCACAGATTCACATCTGTAAGGATACAGACTGGGAGGAATGTGATTACTTTTATCACGTTTCAAAACTTGGAGTTAGTTTTGGAGCCCTGTAACTCAGTTAGGGTGTGACTGTGGAGAGAGCGAGAGGGCTGCTGCTCTTGCTCGGTGATTGATGAGCGCACGCTGGGCAGGCTATTAAAAAAAGCTGCAGCGTATTCCACAGACAACAGCAATAAACATATTCAGGGTGCTGAATTCAAAATGACTTATTTAGGAAAAGAAAATGCTTTTTTTTGCACCAACCATAACCATAAACCTAGGATTAATGGGGAATTCTGCGTGCACATTTGAATATGCTGCTACGCAAACACCCTTTGACACACATACACCAGAGTGAGTGAATGCACACGTGCTCTTTCTCCCTTGTAAATTCAAGCTATGGCTCTCCTTTGTAATTAGCAAGATAATTAGCTTAGCTTAGATTTGCACAAAGGTTTCTGTCCAAAGGAAACAAAATTACCAAAAGCTACATTATGTTCTTTAACAAACCTGAAAGAAAAGCAGTAAAATCCACTGCTTTCCACCTGTTTTCTCCCAGGTTTATATCAGGTGTCTCAAACCGCAGTCACTGTGCACAGGTACATGTATGAATGGATTTGTGCACATGCTGGATATGCACTGAGAATGGGTACAGGTGCTCCATTATTCAAAGTATCTCCCCGGGCTTTAAAGCTCTGACAGAGTGCTAGACAAGGTTTCTCCCCACATATTCCCCCCTCTCTTCAACACCCCTCCCAGATGCAAAAATATTACCAGAGCCTCCCCGGGGAGCAGCAGAGAGGAAACGTGATCTGGAAGAGAGGGGCGAATCCGCCACAACAACAGCTGCTTCCAAATCACAACAACCTGGAGAAGGGGTGTGGGTTATATTTTATGGGTGGAGAGGGACGACGGATGTTCATTTATTTATCTCAACAGTCAGCAATGAGGTGTGTGTGTGTGTGTGTGTAGGTGTGTGTGTGTCAAGGTCTGTCACTGCTCAGTTTTTACTTATAGAAGAAAAAGACTAAGGTCACAAGTTCCTCTGTGAAGCGCTGAAACCTGTAATACCAGAATTAATCATGTGGGCCAATGATGAATATGTAAAAATAATCAATTTTATGTGTCAAAATATTAGAATCAATCCACGTAAAATGGAAAATCTTATTGAGCTGGCCCGATGCCATTTGCTTTCCTCTTCACTCACTCTCATGCACACTACTTCTCCACAGATATAATTAAATTGAGAGCTATTTCATATTTCAAGTATGCAAATATCAATGCAGTGCGGCTACGAACACGCAGGAAACATGTAGGCTGCGCCACGGCAATCCTTTTGAAGTGTCTCGCCAGCGCATTGTTTAAATTCAAAATTAGCTTGCATGTGCATACGAGCACATGCACACACACAGGCATCTAAATGTGCCTAATGGTTCTCAGTAGACCCCAAACCAAACACACATGCCTCTGGTGGAGCATTTGGTGGGGCATGTATCAGAGTTGAATACAAACACACCCATTAGTATTTGTAGTAGACCAATCTATAGATAGGACCAAGAAAATGTGTCGGTGCCTATTAACGCCTTCAAGGCATTTTAATTATGTCTGATTCTGCATGAATAATAATAATATAAAAAAACACTCCTGATATTTTCTACCTACAGAGGCCTGAATGGAGAGCAAAAAGGATAAACCACCACAAGCCGGCCTGAAGAGGTGATAAGACTGTGATGCTGCCAACAATGAAGCCACCTAAAAATATGTACATATCCTAATTAATACTTATGGCATCTATGTTTTATTTAGAGTATAATGGAGCAAATCTCAAGCTTCATTATGCTCACCTCTAATATTTGTTGTTTCCATTTCCAATGGTATGGTATGTTTCCAATGAGTCATTAAGTAAGTCATAAGTCATAAAGGTAAAGCTGAGTTTCCTGGTTGTACAGCTTTTTCTGCAGCGCCTCCGTGTACTGGAATGCATTGTACATGAGCTTCTGATGATCAACCTCCAAATCCCTTCCAAAACCTGCTTATACCTGTTTTGCACATGGCGGTGGAGGCGTTTCACAAGTGGCTGTGTACAAAAAGGTGTCTGAAATAAATTACTTCATTGCCAGAAAATCGAGGAGAACCATACACCACATTGTGACTCATTTAAAATGCTTCATAAATATCAACCATGATGCTAAAACACATGCACCCACGGTTGACACTGGGCCGAAACCATTTGGATATTTATATTTATGCATAAAATATACTGGCTTCTCAGACAAGGCATTTATCAATTTTCTTTCAGTAGCCTTTTGCACCATAACAGCTACAATTAATGCAGAATTTTACTGCACACATATGAAACCAAACAGGTGCTGGTCTTGAAGGGTTGCTACAGCTTTTTGCAACAGCTTATAGTTGTTGATTTCCTTATTCTTTATGAAAGCCACTTTGTGTGTTCCCCAACTCTTTCTTACGCTGAAGAATTTCTAAAATAAGCTGTTTATCAAGATGAGTATTTCTCCTCCGTTCCTGTTTTGGATCCCAACTTTTAAACATCAGTCAGGGGGTGCTGACTTTGATTCAACCCACTAATACAGTGACAGATCAGGGCGTTGATGATCTCCAACATTTGGAGACCATTGTCTGTTACTATTCCTGCTGCATTTGAAGATGTTTTCTTGATGAGAGATCAGAGAACTGCGAAGCACAACAACTTTTCACCAGGGAGATTCTTTGCCATTCTTTCTCTCTCTCATGTAGGCCTTCTTGCCTTTATTACCATTTTGTTGTTTTTTTGTGTGTTTTTTTTTCCCTTTGTTTGTGTTCTAGTACACCATCTGTCAGTCTATCTTGTGCTTGTTAAATCAGTTTGCCCATTCATGGCCCCCTCTGCCTCAACTTCACCCGTGGCACTTTCCATTGTGTCTCCAAAATCACAGAGTGATATGCAAGTCTGAGTCACTCCACCCCAATTTCTTGGATGTATGTCAAACCACACTAGAACAACAGCATGATTTGTTCTGTGCACAAATCTCAACAGTCTATATACCCTTTTGGCATTGTTGAAGGAAGGCAGCAAAGGAAGAAACAGACATGGAGAAAATATCAATCTACAGGATATTAGCTGCAAGGAAGCGTTTCATACTGCCAATGATGTAACCGTCTGTGCCAGTATGAACAAGTGCCATAATAAATGACTTCACGTCATCCAATGCTTTTATCTGATGGTAGCACTCCGTGTGGGTTGTGTGACTTCAAGCTTAAGGCTTGTGGTGGTGGTTGCATGGTGATTAAGAGTGTGTGAGCGGGAGAGAGGGCAGGAAACAAAAGTATCTTCAAGTCTGTGCAGGATTTATAATTATAAGGTTTGAATCCAAAAACATGGAGACCCCAGCCAATACACCCCCAGCTGCAGTCACACGTTATTGTTAAAACAATGCATTTATTCATCTCGCACCCTTTAAGACCCAATTGGCTGTGTTTAGCCTTGTGTGAAATCATGTGTTATTTATTAGCAGTTTCCTAATGTGAGGATGGCCCTTTTTTTTGCAAAGGAAAAAAAATATTCAAATGTAATCATTAGCACTCACAAAACCTCAGAATATTTAATCAGTGCTGTGGGTACTGTCATTGTGCTTACGTCACATTTGCACTATGAATTCATGCAGTGTGGACATTGACAAAAAATAAATAAAAAATTCAAACGCCAAATTATTTTTATGATTTTATTGAATGCTAATTTACACCTTCAGGCTTGGTTTGGTGAAATCCAGTACCAACGGTTCAGATTTGTCTAAGCCAAGTTGGCGATAGATAAGAGGATTCTATGGGTGGTAGCCAACTTTGAAATCCTTAGCAAATACCAACCCAAAAACTGCTAAATTAAACCAAAATTAAACGGAAATTAACCTAAATTAAATAAACTACATTTTAAGTATCAACAGAAAAAAAAATTGTGGTCAGACAGGAATTTATTCAGGGACCAAGTGTTGGCTCCATTTCCAGATTGATTTTCAGATAGATAACAGTAATATCCTTTATTAAAATGTGCATTCACTAATCACAAGACCAAAAACATCAGCTGTACATAATGGATGAGGAGAAATGAAAGCATACATCACATCACCAATTTGTTTTTGTTTGCTGCTGTTTTATCTCCAGCAACACCATGTTTACTGACCTGGCAACATGTCATGTTGTGTCAAGTCCTCAGTCTTAAGAAGACTCGCTGAACAGAAAGGTCAGGAAAGCATGCTCATAAAAGGATGTGGACAGCTTTCAGCCCGTGGCGTCGCTTTAATCAAAGCCAAATGCAGTGGCAGTCAGAAAACACTTTGGATTTATTCAAGCAACAGTGAACACCGGCTCTGAGTAAGACCTGTAGGATTTGTACCGTTGAGGGCATTGACTAAGAAATTGTAACATTTCCTCCAGAGACGTGTGTGTGTGTGTGTGTGTGTGTGTTTCCCTGTGGCCAGTCTGTGCCCTGGGCTGTTTATTCCTGAAACATGTGGCATGAAGCAAGACACCTGCAAGTCATAGCGTCAAGTCATCGGTACTGTGCACTTTACAGTTCTGAGGTCAATCTATGGTTAACCAGCTTTTTTATCTGTTATTGTTATTTGCAGAGAACTGTCTCACAACAAAAAAATATTGTTTGGGAGTTTTATCGTTCCTTCCTAATTACGCAGATATTTATTTTTCTCCAACTCCAAAACTGCATCACTGCTTAGCTGCGGAAACAAATACATCGACTGAGATTGCAGGTTTTGAAGGAGAGCATTGTGGGGGGAGGCTCTTCCATCATGATGAGAGACAGCCCACACAGCTCCAACTTGCTGATGAGCTTATTTTTAGGCGAGGGGCTGCCCCACTGTCTGCGGTACATGAGGGACTTGACAGAAAATTTAGAGCAGATTTCCCAGTTAATACTTGTATAGCAAGCCTTCCTGCTCTGTAATTAACCAATTAACAAGTAGCATGCCCCACCAACACCATACCTGATTCAGTTTGGAATTAGGAGTGCACGTCTGCAAAGTTTTAATTGTGCCCGAGACAATATCTTACTGTTTGTAATCACATTCTCTGTCTCACTATATTGCACCGTGGTGCGTTTGGGAGGAAAAAACTTCCTAGCGCAAGCTAATTCGGTAAACCTCCATGTTGGAGGTGAGCGCCGTGCACATTACCAGCAGTGCTTAGGGTTTTGCTGAACAACAGAATGAGGCTTAATATGCTCCTGGAATTATTAACACATTGTGCATTTATAGCCTCCAATGAGCGCTGTGAGGCAGGCAGGGGAGCTTTCACTCGACATGTCCCCCTCATGGCATGGCTGTGTTGAGAGTACCAAATGTAGACTCATGCAAAGAAGAAAGTCCCAGCTTCCATATTTCAACAGAAGCTATTAGGTCAATAGCTGCTCCACCACACAGTAAAGAGGACAACAACACAGGTTTTTACTTAGGAAATACCACATTTGGCTTGCATGGTGGAGAGGAGCCCTGTGCCAGAGCCAATCATCATTCAGAATGCAGGCATGGTGCATGTGCTAGATGAATCACTAAGCCATCATACGTCTGTTGCACATTGTGAATTTGGAATGCAAATTATAGGTGACTTAATGTTCTTTTTTTTTTCTTATGCACACTGGTGCACTGCCAAGTCCGTAAACTGAGCTGAATGGCAGAAATATGGTCTGTCAGATGGAAGCTGCCGCTAATTGTTCGGCTCAAATCCATCCATTTTCTGTAGGGGACCATAGCCACCCACTGCTTAAAGAAATGCACATACATGTTGGACTCTATTGGCTGCAATATACTTCAAGCAATTACAAGAGCCAGGAATTCTAATGTGACAGACAGAGGAGAGATTGGGATTAACATTGCACTCTTGATGTTGCTTATACGCACCCTAACTGCAAAACACAAACAATCGAGTGCAGCTATTCCAAATCCAATTGTAGTGAACATGAAGCCAGCTAGTTTCAGGAAGCGTGGTGAGTTTGGCCCACACATACCAATTAGGCCTTCTTCCAAAGCAATACTGCACAATGCTGCCCAGAGGACTGCAGCAGAACAAGACTTTGATTTCCCTCAATGTGATAGTAATTTCATATTTCTATAAAAAAAAAAACAACAACAACAACAACATGGCAAACCAGGCTTGAGTCTCAAGTTGAGCAATGATGAGCAATCCACAATAACATTCTTGTTTGGCTACATAGAGTTTCCCCTCAAACAAACAAGCAAATATTTATTGACTACTTTGGTCTGGAGCTATTGGAAGACTTTGCCACGGCAGCCTTGTTAACCGCTTGCATTTGATCAATCATTGTCTCTCGCTTCCCCCCACAGTCCTTGAATCAAAAATCAAGGCCATAAGTGCGAATTACAGCCTGTGGTCTTCACGCCAGATAAATGCTGTTGGAGCCTGAATCCCACCACGGCGCATCAGACAGATTGAGGAATAGGAGGAGGAGGAGGACGCATGTAATGAGTTCCAGGGGAATTACTACACTCTATTTATAGGGGTGCGGGATTGTTTACATTCTTTTTCTTAGCTACTTGTTATGACTGTTGAACTGATAATGAGAGGAAGTGTTTTTCTATTGCCATATTGTATTATATTATGGTACTTGTAAGAATCTAAAAGCCCATGCACCGTGTCCTATCATATGCCTTTAGTCTCGGCGTGTCCTTTCCATTCGATTGCACTCTTTCTTGCTTCCTCTCATAAAATACAATCATGTTTTAGATGTTTGGGAGTTGCAGCGCCAGCAGCAGCAGCAGCAAGATAGTCTCCTCAATAGGGCAATGCTTATTTCATTGTGAGATGGTGTGGGAGAGTCTATTGTTGGAATAAATCTTCACCCTCTCATTTGAATCACTGGGAATGTTTCATGGTTTGTCACATGGGAGGAAAGAAACTAAAGTACCCCAAAGAGAGCAGAGGTGTTACGGCATGGAGGCGGCCACATTAACAGAGATATTCTTCAGGATTATGTGCCCCTTCAACCCAGGCCAAGAATTTGTCAGCAGAAGTGCAGATATGGCTCTATCAATAATCCATGGCATTGTGTATTTCCCAACTGATGCCATTATATGGCTGGGGGATAACGGCACTCACCAACTCCATCATCTTATCCACAGGGACCAGGATCTCATAAAGCCCTCTCAACATAGACTTCTCATATAACGGCCAATAACTCCAGCCAGTTAATACAGGGGAATTATCAGGGAGAGGAGCAATGAACCCAGCACAAACCGGGGTGGATACGGCTGTATTGCAGTCATGGAATGGAGTGAGGTAGCAGGGAATGTTGTGTCAAAGGAGGAGTAGGGACAAAGAAGAAGAAGAATAGGGAATGAGAGATTATATTAGATTAAAAGGGAAGGGTTGGTAGAAGATATGAGAAAGCAGGGGAGAGAAAATTAATAGTGAGAGGAAGACAGGTTCTTGTGCAAAACAGATGAACAATAGTTAAAATAAGTAAGGGGTAAGGAGGAGAGCACGATAAAGGAGATAATGGTTTAACAAAGGGTGGAATTTCTGCAAAGTATTTATGGCAATTTGAACTCTGCTTTTTAAATAAACATTTGAGAATCATCCCTCAATAACTGCAGTAAAATGGAGGGTATATTTGAAAGCGACTGAGTAATGAAGATCTGATTTAGGTTGTAGCTCCCTAATCCAAATTAAAGCTGTCAGTAATTGGCTTTATTACAGCATCATTTAGATGTGGCTGCACCATACCCATTATAGAAGGAGATTAACCCATTTGTGTCTGCTTTGCTGCTAATTATTTCACTAAAAACGTGCCATTGTTAGCACTTCCGATAGCGAATGACCAACCGGAGGCACCGTGGGATCCTGGGGACAGATGCCTAAAAGATCAAGGCCCATTTCTTAGGTAATGGATAGAGCAATTCAAACCTCCTGTAAAAAAAAACACGGCAACAAACATTCCCTTCAAAAGTCGTGAAAATAACAAATGACATCTTAACCAGAATTTAAAGACAAATGTATCCCTTGCATATTAATTTTACCACATCTTTTGCTCTTACTGTAATTTTTGTTTGCTGATTGGACTCCTCTTGTCCTCTTTGTTCTTAGTATCTGCCCATTAGATCTTCAGAAACCCATAATAAGCATCTGTCTCCAAATGTGTATCAGGCCATTTTGTCTTACACATGGATGGATGCCAGCCACCAGTGCTATTAGCAGAGAGAGGGACAGGAGGGAGAAAATAAATATATAATAATGCCACTCACCAAGCAGCGATATTCACTGTTTGCATTTCAGGGGACAATAAAGAAGGCCATCTGTTCCTGTCATTTGTGCTTTATTGTTTTCCTCAGCGGGCCACTCACTTTAGAACACCACATCAAACTCTACCCACCTCACATTTTCTGTGCCCCCCCCGACATCAAGAAACTGCAGTCAAACTGTTTGCACACAAGTTCCGCCGCACACTCGTGCACACAAGCATTGCTCTCACACTGAGCCTAGCTCCGAGACAAGACATGGGCTCAAAGAGCCTGTCTAATCTTTGGCGGAAAATTTATGGTGAGAAAAGACAAGATGGTTACAGTGCATGGCTTTGAATGAATTATTTGTCCTTGTCTTTCATGTTGTCGTTGGTGGTCATGTGGCAAACACTGCCAATTTCTTTTCCCCTTTATTTCTGTTTCAGAATTGCAAGGAGGAGAGGAGAGGAGAAACAAGGCTACCTTTTTGACCTCTGGTTTATCAAGGAGAAAGCCTGCAATATTGGTTTAAAAGATGAAAGGCTCCTTGGGGACATATCTGCAGAGTTTCTTGTTCCCTTCATAGTAAAAAAAAAGGCCTGGCAGCTGGACATGGTATGACTCAGGGTCTGTGGTGACATCCTGTGGTGATACTGCACAGGGGTGAATCAAAGAGTGGGCACGTGACTGAAGCCGTTCTATAATCATGTATATGATAGAAGACGTGCACCTCGGCAGAATAAGATATGTAAGCGCTTGCTCTGGAATCAAGAGGAAAACAGCGGTTCTCATGCTATGCTGGACTATTTCTTGGACAAATGGGTAACTCCAGGAAGCTCCTAGTCAAAAATGTCTTGTTCCAGAGCTCCTAAAACGGGAAACGATCATTTTTATACTTTAAAATTTAAGAAAAAAAAAGGTGTCTGCTTATGAGTTATGGTTTTGTTATCTTTGGATGAACCTAACTGGCTGCAGTATCTCAACGTAAACATGAGCACTATGAAAATTATTGCAATCCTCCACCTTTTTACAAAATGTTAATTTTAAAATATAAATTAATTGTGTACCAAAAGATAATGCAAGTGTATGTCTGTCTGTCTGTGTTTGTGTGTGCATAATATAATATATAATGGTTCTTTATAATTATTAAATATTTATAGAGAATCCCAACAGTTTAAATTATTTTTAATTGCTTTCGATGAAAAACCATTTTCACATTGTAAACTGTAACATAGAAAACCACTTGCAGGCAAAACAGGAAGACAACTCTCACAAGCAATGTTTTCTCACCAGTGATATGACCGAATGCAAGAATTGCAGGTGCTTTTCCATCACAGTCAGCAAGGTTAAACTCCAGAGAAATTAAACAAATTGCTCCTCTAATGTGGAGTAAAACAAATGGAGAACTTTAGTGCACATGTGGAACCCTCTTGGGTTCTAATTATGTAAAACTATAGACATCAGAAGGCACTGAATTCTTTAATGAGCACTTGAGAGAACAAAGAGAATTTAAGTGCATGTTAATAAGAGAGCCGAGACAACAGGAGGAAGCAAAATGCCACAGAAAGAATCACTACACATTTAATGGGGGGGGGCATTTGCTATCTTAACACCATCTAGCAGCTTCTGACACTTACAATTGGTAACACAAGGTGGTTGAGCGGAATCTATTTCTCGCCGTGGTTCGCAGCACTCAGCTAATGTGCTAATAGATTCTCCATGGAAACAACATACAATAAATTGAGATGAATTAAGTGTCAGGGAATTGAAATTTTTCTATTAGTGCAGAAAGGATGAGTTGGTTTGAGATGCCTCTCCAACCTCCAATCAATGCCCCCCCCCCCCATACCCAGCGGCCTGCATGAGGGTATGAAATTACAGGTTAAAGCCCCCTGTTAGTTCCCGGGGCTGTTGATGGCTTCCACAGTTTCTCGGGTGCTCTACTGTTTGAATTTTCCAAACACCATGCACGACAGGAAGTGTTTGGAAAGCTGTGTTCAACCTCACAGCTCAGTAGGCTAGTCAATTAGCATTGACAAAGACTCCCATGTGTATAAGCAGGCAGATCATCGCCCGGATATCACATTTCTATTCAGGATCCAAAATGGATAGCACTGTTGGGGATCCTTTAATTCCACCACGTTCCCAGAGAATAATGTTTTAAATCAGGAAGCGGTGCAGCAGGATAGCCACGCTCATAAGCCTGCCTTCTCGCTTTTGCATATCTTGAAAAATGATGCATGCATTTAAGCACGGATATACTTGTGAGTCTGAGTTCATTTGATACAAGAAAAGCACTCGGAGAGCGCAAACCTCCACCAAGCAGGTTTGCAGCTCATTCACCTCATAATTGGATTTACGCCATCCACCTGGTGATCGGGATCATCATCAAAAAGTTATAAATTGTTCTTGGTATCTTTATACACCAACCATGACAAGTAAAATTTCATTGAATATTTGTTTTTAACTGATTTTTTTAATCTGGAAATGGGGTTTTCAATGTTAAAGTTATTTTCCTGACCTCATTCTGGATCAGATCCAGAAGAAATTTTGCATGATTGTGCATATGGGACCCCTTTGTGACTGTGATTTTTGGTGGGTGAATTGAATGTATATTTTACAAGATATGACTTTTTGAAAAAGCCTCCATTTTAAGTAAATGGGAAAATCCAGATCCATCCATCCGTTTTTGAATTTTCTTGCTAACAGGAAGACAAACAAACCAATGCAGACGGAGGAAATAATAATAATAATAATATATTAACATTATCATTATTATTAGCAAAGAAGACATTTACATAAAATAAGTAGCTGATTGAGTTCAGGTTTTTTTCATTGGTCTGAAATGCCTCTAATGAAACTACAAGCAACAAATATGCACTGCTCATGCAAGTAGTATGTCTCTGTTATTATATACTGGCTCATTAGCATAATATATTATCCTTAAACCAGCAGAACATATGGCCTCTTCTGGTAGTGAGAGTTCACAAATGCTGTTGACGCATGCATGAAATGCACAAACATGCACTCATATCACCGCCCTCAGGAGCATTTCCTTCAAAGCCTCCTCTGAGTTTCTTTTTTTTATCTGGAGGATTTTTATCTTGGACCTTCCAAGGCTCTTCCATCATAGGTTCCACCATACTCCCCTGAGCTGTAGCTATGTCGCTGTTCTTCATTTCAGCTCTACATACCAGTCTTTGCTGGTTGACATAAAAAACACATCCGTTTCAGTGCAGTGGCTTTGGAATGTTGCCATAGACATGAGAGATGCAACCACTGTGAAATGCAGGACGCTCATTCAGTGGCTAACTGAGCAGTGCTTAATAAGCATTGTTTGAACTCATTTGGTAACAACTTTAATATACCGTATGTTCATGTGGCTAAAAGTCCCACACGGCATCATTAATTTGGAGTTATTCTAAAATGTCTTCCTGGTCGTTCCACATTAGCATGACATAATTATTTACATATTTACCTCCGCCAAGGAGGTTATGTTTTTGACGGCGTTTGTCTGTTTGTTAGCAGGATTACGGAAAAACTGCTGGATGGAATTTGATGAAAAGAATACACCTAAGGATGGGTCTTGGTCTAACTTAGATCCCCTCAAATGTATCCCCTCAAGCAATCCGGATACCAGTCTGTATACAAAGAAATCTGTATTTTCCCATTTACTTATAATGGAAGCTTTCTTTAAAAGAATGATAGGAATAATATCTTGTAAAATATGCAATCAATTCCCTCAGCAAAAATCACAGTCATTAAGGGGTCCGATATGCACTATCATGTAAAATGTCTTCTGGATCTGATCCAGAATGAGGTCAGAAAGTACTATGACATTTTAACATTAAACCCCATTAGTGAGGGTTGCTATGGTGACTTTTGCTACAAGTTGATTTCTGCCCCTGCACAGCTGAGGAGGCATTGTTGAACTGAACGAGAGGCGCATGTTACACATCTCACCTAATCAGCTCCTGCCTCTTTGGACCTGACTCTCTGGGCAGTTTTCTGCCAGAATGTCCTCTCTGTGTCGTCAGTATTGTCAGGCTCTCCCGTTCTATGTGCCGTCCCGTATTTCCTAGTTCTGTCATTAATACGAGTACTTTTCCAGTTATTATATATTATTGTTGGTATTTTGTTGTTGAATAGCATATCAACAAGAATGAACATTAATTTATCTTTTTTTTGTTTTTACATACTTATATTTCATTTTTTTTTATCTGAATTTGTTATTCTGAAATATGTGGTTGTATCATGATTTCCTCACCATCATTTAACATTATCCTTTTAAGTGTCAGCTCAAGTTAAAGTGCATCATTTTATCGAACTGTCAAGCAGCATGAATTTTAGCTGTGAATACACAATTAGATTATAAATAGCACAAGCCAGACTGGAGAAATTAAGGCACGCTTTCCTCACCATTACTTACCATTAGAAATACGTGTGTCTGTTCAAAATGACGTGACTTTATCAAACTGTTAAACAGCTCTAGCTAACTGCTCTAACTGTGAATGCTCCTTTCAATTTGGTAAATTAAGTAAAAGTTGTCATTCAAAATACATTTACACTGATATTAAGACCCATGTGTTGTATTATTCACAACGATAACTATGCGTAGATTTGTATACCTTTATTGCGAACAAACCCATTTGAATTATCCTATATTTGCATATGAATGGACCACTCCAATAAGTGCTTTGAGTAAATTGGAGAGAAAGTAGCTATATAATAGGAAAGTGATTCAAGGTCTGTTATCCAAACATATGCTTTCAGTGACGCTGCAGTCTTTGTTTGGGATTTGTAGCGTCAGATCAGCCAGGTTCCAAGCCTTGAGCAAAAGCCAGTGGCAGAAGATGATTCTCACAGAGATGAAGGAAGGTGCTGAATGATGCAAAATCAAGTTGAGCATCAAAAGACAGGATGTTGTTTTTTTTAAAAAAAAAAAGAGGCTTCTTCAATTGCTGTGAATTATCAAAATATTTACACTTCAGCAGGCACATTTGGCCAACAATGGCATGAGTACTTTGTCATTTACTCAGATGTAATTTATTTGTCACATCAAAACATGCTTTCACTGTGATGTGGGCTGGCCCTCACTCAGTTATTAATCATTATCACTTCAAAATGCTCTTTTTTGGGGGCATTTGCTCCTCTCCACCCACATTAGAGCTAATATTGGTCCAGAAAAAAATAAAAAAGCATGCGAGTATTTCATCCTGTTTTATTCACATTTCACAGCATCATCTTTGATTTCCACAGTCCAAAGTAAGGTAAGCCCCAGGGCGGTGATGGACTGTCATCCCTCCCCTGAGGGGGGGGGGGGGGGGCAGAAACTGCACTCTTCAGCTCCCTAATGATGTGCCTATCTTTTGAACAAAGAAGCCCTGCCATTGCCTATCACTGAGCATGCTTAACTAAGCAGGGGGGGGGGGGGGTTAGACAGAAGACAGAGACAGAGGGAGACAAGAGGTGGGGTGGTGTAGGTTTGGCTTTTGGCAGATTAAAGCTGTCCTTTCAGGGTTTCAGCCAGAAAAGCATCACTTTTATAGGCTTATTTCTGTCACAGCTACAATATTACACCTCTACTTGCTGTAGCAATGGTGGACGCAGGTCAATTACTATTTCATTCAGAGGAATCAAAGGAACCCGTTGAACTGAATACAATGAAGTGAATGGCAACAGCAATCGTGAAAATGTCCGCGATGTATCCCCTCCAGCATTCAGGATTCACTGCATTGAGCTGTGTGTGAGAATGAGGTAATTGGATGCATGCTGTTATGAAATACATATTACCCAAATGACAGGCAGTAATGCAGCTGTTGTTGTTGTTCAAGTGTCACATTGTAAATATGAACATCCTCAATCTGGACTTGGCATAATCACTGTGTATCCATTATTTCTTCAGCTCTCCTGCTGAATGGCAGCACAGGCAGTCAGATTGTGCTCAATCATTCTGTAATTGATGATATGCCATTTCATGCTCATATTACCCAAAACAGCCCCCCCAACCCCCTCCTTCTCCTCCTTCGCTCCATCAGCATACCTCCATGTCTGGATCGGAATTCTTTCCACAAATATCCCAAATGCTTCCTCCTCTTCAATTTTAAGTTTAGATTGATTTGAGCTCTCCTGAAAGCCAATTTGCTCTGTTTGAACATTCTTAGAATCTCCTGATTTGATTCACCATGGGACCGTTGTTAGTTGAACATATACAGCTGAGAAGTAAAGAAAAGCATCACACACAATGGGGAGAAAGGGAAGTACATTCCAAGATAATATAAGAGCGGCCACAAGGACTCCCTTTCTTACCCATTGCTGTTTTTTTTTATTATTAAATCACATAAATGTAGGAACATCTAGGAAAAGTATGAGGATGTTATACAGCAGAGGAGAAATAAGGGTGGGTTGTAGCATCATACAATACAACCTCTGCCAAACATGGATTAAGCACTCTTTTTTTATTCCTTTCTGCCCACCACCAACTTAGGAAACTCTAGGAAACGAAGGGACTGTAGGGAATGTAGAACAGAACATGCACATTTATGTATTAATTTATCTCATGTAAAACATGCTTCAAGGTTCACACGTGCATTATCAGCCTCATCCCTCCTCAGCTATACACAGATATAGGCGACTAAACTCTTGAAATGTGTAAAACCAATGGTAAAAAGTGCAAGAAATATGCTACAGAGGTTTTTGAATGTGTTCGCACAACTGTGTAAATAGCATGTATGTATATGTGTGGGTTTGACAGATGTAAATTAGGAGACTGCTTTGTTGTCTCAATGTATGGATGCTCAGTCTGAGCAGCTGTCTGCATCCTACTCAGGAGCATTGGGATGAAAGACAAGAAAGGTGGAACCACTTGCCTTAAAACCTCACTGAGTACAGTCGGAAACCTAAGAAATTATGCATGCAGAGATGGGAAAGAGGGAAGAAGAGAAGTATGAGGCAGTGGCATCATCTGGTGAACCTATGGGAGACGAAGATTCAAGAAGCATAAGGTGAAAAGGAGAGGGAGACACAGGGGGAGGAACAGACAGACACTGAAAGTGTTTTGGGATGGGAATTCACTTGGGGAGTAGAAAAAGCACACCACCTTTGCATTTAAAAAAAAAGCTCAAAACTTTGCAAAATAAAAGACAGGAGTGGGAAAGCAGGACACAAAAGAATATTCACAATGCCTCGGCATAAAAAAGACTGCATTTTATTTTATTTTTTTTGCTTCCTTGCTCTCTGCCTGGGTAGAGTCTCTCTACGTTGATCACGATTTACTGTCTGAAGATGCAATGGCAATTGTTGACAGAGACAGAGTTTGTGATGGGAGTCACAGTTATTCCATAGAGATAGGCTAGGGAGGGGCAATGGGGGGGGGGGGGGGTCGACTCCCCTCGTTTTCTTGCTGACTCTCTTAACTGTGTTTACTCCTTTGACACAAAGGTATGTAGGGCTGTTACAAAATGTCCTGCTCGCTGAACTATAATATTGTTTGTGGTACAGAGAGTAGTGTTTTTTTTAAAGTTGTGTTAATATTACTTCAGAATGTATTTAGTTTTAAATCCAGTAAACCATAAACAGACTGAGTAACTATTAAAGTTAGCATTTATTTTTAGCCTCATAATTTTATTTTATATTTTTTGCAGTTCAATTTACTGAATGATAGAAGAATTATTCATCCATTTTCCAATGCTAAATTATCTTTCACTTAAATTTTCAAGAGAACAATAAAAACCATCTGCGTATCAGATAAACTGAGATGGAAGGAAATGAAACAAAATTCCGCTCATTTAAAGATCTGCAGCAGCATTTCCCCGATGAATGGTGCTGTAGGACGAATAAGTTTAAACAGCTTGTAAAATCCTACAATTAACTATTTAAAAATTAACAGATGGGGAAAAAGATGTTTTAATAGTGGCCTAGAGACCTATCACACAATTTCCTACACCCTGTCTTCGGTGAAATTTAAGGGTCTGTATTGTTCCAGCCTGTATTTCTACTGGGGCAGACAAGCACTGCGAAGCAAAGCAGGAGAGGCTGTGATCATGCCCAAGTTTCATCTGAAGCATCTGAGCAGTGATCGCAGGCAAACTTCAAGTAAAAACTGCAAGAGCAGAGAGTGAAGATGAGAGAGGAGTGAAAAAACAACTGATTTCCATCAAGACAGATTGTCAAACCAGATGGGGACTATTCAAGAACTGGGGCAGAGTGGATGGGGAGGCACTCTGATTGGGAAAATCTCAACACAATCCAGACACTGGCATCGGATTAAAATGGCTTTCATAAGCACTCTGCTGCTTAGCTGTCATGTAATTCTAAATGGTCTAATTCTGAATTAAGTTTTTATTTAATATTTCAACATTCAAAATGGTGAAATTCAACATGGAATTGTAGATTCTTTTTTTTTGCACTGCTTGGAGTGGATGATCCAGTTTGCTGATGCTGCAGTTTAAGGGTCACTTTGTGAGGGTTGTGCTTAAAAGTTTGTCTGACCTTTTTCGCTTTCTGTGTAAAGCATGGGAGCCTGTGGTCGGGTTTGTATGCCATTCATTTTTCCTAAACCATCTGCAGTCCTGAAACGATTCTGCATGCTTTCACCATTATCATAGCGCCTCTGGCAACACCTGAGCAGACTCATCAGTATGCCGCTATTGATCCTTCGCAAGACTCTCCCCAAAGTGGCCACGCTCCAACATATCCCTTAAACATGATACCTGAGCCAACATATGCTCTGGCCCCCGATAAGATACTCTTCTTTTCAGACATAGAACACACAGAGTAAACACACAGTCGCTTCTGCAGGCTAAAGGAGGAGCTCATTAAATGTTGTGGGTAACTCTCAGTTTGATGGAGAAGAAGTGAACACACATAAATATTCTCAGATGTTTTCTGTTTTATTTTATGGTTATATTTTCTCATATTTCATATGTTGCTTTATACTTCATACCTTTGTACCCCCAGCTTTGTAATCACCTGCTCCTTGTTAATTTTTCCTCCAATGTGTTTTTAGTCTTCACTATTTCGTATTATTTTGTCTTAGCACCTTTTATCAGTTGTCCCAGCTTAGCCTTGTGTCCCTTGCGTTTGTTGTCGTTTTTGCCTGCTCCTTTTGTATTGGTTGGTCTTTGTGGCTTCACAATATTGTAAACGTCTTGTACATTAAATTAATTTTAACTTAACCAGTTTTGTTGTCTGTACTGTTTCCCCATCCTCTGCTTACACCAACTGAACTTCGTGTGCATATATAGTGAGTGATAAAATGTGTTTTGATGTGGAGTACAAGGGCATTGCTGTGAGGATCGCATCATTCCCGACATGTTTCCTGATCCTTCCTGCCTACACATAGATATTTAGCCTTTGGTTTTCTGGCCTCCACATTCTCCTAGTAAAACATTGATGGTTCTGTCAACACCTGTTCCTGATCACCATTACCTTCCCTGCTAACAATGCTTCTGGTTGCAGGTGATAATCCTTTCCAATGCTCAGCCACATATCCCTGAACTCATGCTGAGCATCTCCTGCTCTGCAGTCCTGCTGCCCAGATCTCCAGGCCCTCATTTATGGCCCTGGATTCCAGTTCATCAACATTAACACCAATTCCACCAGTCAGCTTCCACAGAAAGACAGCTTCCTATATGTCCGTAGAATTTAGGAATTAGGAATTGTGAAAGTGATGGGGGTTGACAATGAGTATTGAAAGTTTTCATCCAGCCTCCAGCAGACTGAAAGATACCTCTCTCTTTTCGGCTTTAAATGTGCCTGTAGCATTCCTCTAGGTCCCCCGTGATGCCCCAGGCTGTGGAGGAACTTGGATGAAGACTGGCTCAATCCAATCCCTCCACCAACTCCCATATATTTATGATGAGCTTGACATGGTCAGGCCTTTATTTCCTTCTCTACGGAAACATTTATCTGACCTACAGCACCATTCAATATGTCAATATTTGAATTTTGGAAAAGGTGTCAAAGAAATATAATGACATGAATTCCAAGTCCAAAGAAAAGATATGACACTTAACCTCTGGAAATGTAAAGTTTCCCTGTAAAACTTTTTATATAGAAATAAAAGGCTCCCTTAAATTCTCCCTATCTCTTCTCAATCTTACAATGCCTCTGAGTGTAGTGTATGGTAATGTAAAGGTGTTGCTGTAGAACAAGGTTTAAAATATACCAATAAAAGGGCATGAAATGACAAAAGCACGTTAATACTTTAAAGAGCTCTGGGGAAATTATTGAATTTCCAGGTTTGGCTGTAATATTTCATCGGTTTTGGAGAAATAATAAGTCAGTAAGGACAGTATGTCTAAAAACAACTTTGCAAGACCAAGTAAAGGGGTAGAATGTACGGAGCGAAGCACGCCGTAGCACGCCGTATTGTTATGCCCGCAGCTTTCTAATGAAGCAAATGATAATGTATGAGTTTGTCCACATGTGAATAGGTCCTGCATGCGAGGTCACACCATACTGCAGCAGCTGGTTAGCATGAGAACATGTCATTAAACTAATGTGATGAGTGTGGGAAGTCTCGGCGCTCTCTAACCATCTTGCTGGTTCCAGAGCTGCGATCCTGCTGTATCGTGCAGCTTCTAATGTTGCTTATGTGTTCATATAAAACAGTGTTAAAACGGCAATGTCTCCCTGATTCTAATAATATCAGATGAAATGTTGCCTTATAAAAGACGTCATTCTCAATTTAGATTATATTTCTCTTCTATTTCGACAATGATGACAATGCAATACAAAATAAAGCTGGTTTCTCATTGTAATTTATTGTCAGATATTTTAATATTTGTGCTTTATTTTCTCTAAAGCATGTCATATGTATAGGAAATCACAGGTTCAAGCTGTTGTCTAAAATGTTACCTTAATCAAACAAAAAAAATTATTAATGCAATTAATAATAATATTAATTATGTCTGGGTGAAAAGATTCTAACAGTTTGTTGGATGATTAACTCATTGATAAGTCAAATAACAGAGTGAAACCCCCCAGATCAGTTTCTCCTGTGGCGCTCACTTTTTAATTCAATTTATGGTCACTCACTCGTCTTTTCTAAGCAGATCTGTGATGAAGCTCACCTCTTCAGGAGTCTGTTGCCTTTTCCCGGCAGGAGAACTGCATTTGCAGTTCCTCTTCATTCATCTCCCCGATGAACACCTCGAGCAGACAGCAAATCATGAATGGTGCATTGTGCACCTGCAATGATTCAGATCACAATCAACTTTTAATGAATTATTCTTTGGGCCATTCTTTACCTCTTCAAAAGAAGTAAGCAGCATTTATTCATAACTTTTTGAATAATCTTGCTCGCTGGCAGACGTGCCAACATCATCAAAACGTAAACTCCTTAGTGGAGATTTTATATGCCTATAAGTGAAGCAGCGCTGAGCTCAGTGTTGTAGCAGCAGCTGCAGCTCTAGTTAAACTCCCCATGTTCCTGCAATGAACAGCATGATAAAATTTCTTTTCATGCATGCTTGGCTAGTCAGCATGTAGTATAATGGAAATCAGTTAGTAGAGATGTTATCAGTACTGCCCCTTTGAATTATCTCCATATCTTGTAGGCTATCTTAATCTAATTTTAACAAAAATGTGTCGGAAAATATCAGATCATTTGTACAGGTTAATTAGAAAAGCATAAAAATGGCATAATTCAAAACAAAATTGCTCAGCCCTGAATCCAGACAAAAAAACAGATTCATAATAGGTCTTTGGTATCTATTGCAAAGTGACTGATTTCTGATTATGTTGATGCCTAAGAAACAAAATCATTCCCTGCAAGATGAGGAAGCTCCTTTCAACAAGGCTGAATTTAACTCCCAATGAACACATTGTTTGTCATAGGAATTATAACTCATAATGACTGATCCTCTGCATAATTAATGGTAATTTCCTTGTTTAACAATGCTGTGAGGAGTTCAACTAATGCTATTTGTCACGCAAGACTTGGCCCACATCCGACATATGAGGATCGATCAATACTGACCACATATTAATCTTCCTCTCTAATATTTAAAACGCCTTTTGTATCGTTATCAGCTTCATAGTGATGTTTGCTTTTGATGTACTATGTTGTTCTTTTCTTTTTACTGTATAGCTTGCAAAAAAAACCCACCACAACCAACTAAATTTTTGCAATGACCCATCTCCTGGGCTGAAAAACAAAATCTACTTACATGTGACATCGGTTTAGTGGTCTGACTGGTCCCACCTGCTCAGGAGATAAACGAAACCGTAAATAAATTCATTAGCCATTATTCATATACTTAGATGTGGTTATCTTACATTTCCAGTTACAAGGCCAAGAAGAGTAACCTTATTAAACTGGTTGTTCCACCCCTTTGAAACAATTGGCAAAATTACCATAGCCAGAGTTAACTCCAACACGGCGTCTCAATGCAACGTATCGCTGCTACGCTGTATAAACCTGTCATTCTGCATAACACAAAGCCTGTGCATGTCTCAAAGGATCAACAACACTCTGTGGTTGTTTTCTCATCCGCCCCACTAGTTGTGCTGAGGCACAGTTATCCGTGATTCTAATGAATGTAGTTGAACTGGTTGGATGCTGGGATCTTTCTCTCAGGCTTGCTGTGCCTGCATCTAATATGTAGACAGATGATGTGCTGGGAACCACGTGAACCATGGTGATGGTGCTGAGGATGTTGGGGTGGGTACCGAGTGGTGGGCTTGGACGATGTATTTTGTGTGGGGAATTGCGTGTTTCAGCAGTATGGATATTGCAGACTGTGGCAGAAGGA
Organism: Brachionichthys hirsutus; assembly: GCF_040956055.1. Lineage (NCBI taxonomy): Eukaryota > Metazoa > Chordata > Actinopteri > Lophiiformes > Brachionichthyidae > Brachionichthys > Brachionichthys hirsutus. The sequence goes on along the minus strand of NC_090910.1, from coordinate 7,613,209 downwards.
ATAAACAGACTTTCTGTGTCTTCCTCCTCTCTCCCCTTTTCTTCAGGGATGGGCCTGTTCACAGAGGCGGCTCCGTGACTGATGTTTGTCTGTGTTACGCGTCTATTTATTTGTTTGCCAAACAAATGCATTATTAACGAGCCACTGCCAAATGTTTTCCTCTCAGTGTATTCTCCGTTTGCATCAGTGTCTTTCTTTTCAAGTCCAAATTAGCTCGATCGCTATAGAGTCGTAACTGTAATGCCGAAGTCTCTAAGGTGAAGTTTGACTCAAAGGATATATGACTTTATATATATATGATCTACTGTGGTAATGTATTTAAGAATAAAAAATATTTGAGGGGGGGAAAATTCAAATACACAAAAGTGAACTGGACACTTTGATAACTTGACTGCACTACTAGCAGCAGCAGACATACATACAAGTGGTTTTATGTCTTGTGCGGGTGATCTCTTGACGTTGTGCTGTTACTTAGCGCAGCTCATTTGGAAAGACGTTCTAAAAATGATAAATATAGATCAATAAATAAATCCAGACAATGAGGATGCATTTTCTGTTCTTTTTTACACCGAGCTGCATTTGATATTAGATTGATTTGGCCCTTAAGCGTAATTTCAGACGCAACAAAGGAACCGCCTGAAGGTTTGCCTGGGAACAGCTTGAAAAAAAGAGAATTCCGTGAAAAGCTTATTTCCTCACAATCACAAATAAGGCAAGTTCAGCCATGACAGGAACTAGAAATGAATCTATAACTAAAGACACCTTTTTTGAGGGGTTTCCCTCCATGCATACCAATGCATTCCGCTCATCAAAAATCAAAAGGGAAAGTTTGAAAATCTTGTCAGGGGCTCGCTCCTTTGGCACTGCGTGTCTTTGAGAAAGATACAGCCTCACGCTGACTTCCAATGAGGAAAGACGAAAGAGGCGTAGAAATACAAGATATATTCAAATGTTGCATCAAAGTCTGTGTCATTAGGCGGACTGAGCAGTGAGTGAAATGCATATTTAGAGGTAATTGCCTGTTGACTGTTAAGGTTTTTATTTGATGCCTCCATGCTGCGTTTTAGTTTGTATGCTTGTATGTATGTCTGCTGCTGCTAGTAGTGGAGTCAAGTTATCAAAGTGTCCAGTTCCTTTGTTCTTTAAGTACAGGTTGGTGAATTGGGGATGCTTCGGAACACTGTATCTTAATGGTCTCACATTACGCCAAACATACGTTTTCCTGACCTCTGGTCTCACAAAGCAAAAGTAAACATGTGGTCTGTATAGCAGAGACTTCTTTTTTTTTTCTGGGTATCAGAAAACGAAATTCTTCAAACATGTTGAAGGTTTTCAAAGTGAAAGTATATTTGAGTGTAGAGTCTGAGGCAAAATAGCACTTTTGACCTGGGCTTCACAGCTTAAGTGTGAAGCCAAATTTAATGTTAGTGATTATGGTACCTTATGTGTGTGGGGGAGTTCTTTTTCACACGTACATTTGATTATTTTTTTGGACAAAAATAAATATTATTAATGGTTTCGACATCAAGCAGCAGAAAAGGTGAAGGAACAAAGTTACCTGCCAGCTATTATACTTGTTAAAACTGAACAAATTGCCCTCTGCAGACACGCACATGAAATGTAATTAAATCTTGAAATACTTTAAAGACTGCGAGAGGAGCTGGAATTGATGTAATCTTCAGAAGACAGCTTTCAACTTGACACCAGACAACTTTAGTTTTTATTGCTACAATGGTTTCAATGTCTTATTAATGTTTTTTTTTTCTATCTGTGACAGATGCAGCTAAATGAGACAAATTATACTCTTTTTGCTTGTACATAGTGGTTAAAAAGTGACAAAATGTTTCATCTTGTGCTGCTGTTCACACACTTTAAACAACCATATTAAGGAATAACTGAAATTCAGAGTTCATAAATAAAGCTGACTTAAGATGAGTATCGTGTGCAGTGCAGAATTCAATGCAGGGAGAGTTGCTGCACCTTCCTGCTGTGAGGGGGCCACAGTGAATCCAGTTTATGCGCTCACTGTCCTACAGTCATGAATATTAGATGGCCAATCCTAAAAAGAATGTGTTTCATAAGAACATAATCTTAAAAGAGGCTGAGAAAGAATAAATAATGCTCTAAAAATGAGAAAAGGTCATGTGATTTTGTTTTGTTTTTAATGAAGTCTGCTAGGTCAGTAGTTTTCTGCATGTGGCCGACAAAGGACAGTAAAATACCATCTTTGCCTCCGCAGAAAATAAATGCCATATTTGGAGTCTTATTGCACTTTGGGGTGGAGGCATTGTATATTTATGCACCAACGTAAGTTTAAATGTGTATGGCACTGCACATGCGACTACAAACCAAAAAAAATATTGGTTAGGCTGACACATTCTAATACTCTTTCTGCAGCATTTTGGACAAAATGTGCCTGTAAAGTCATAATATATTCTGGATTTTTTTTATTCTACAATCTTGCACTGAATCCCATCTTTAGAAGTTTTACATTCATATTTAATGCTTTCATCTCCATTTCTCATTTACTGTGCGAACTGGGTATGTGTTTGACGATTATCCTAATTATCTAAGAGGGGATCATTTGGAAACAGACTTCCCATTCCATCATGGGCAGGATTATCACTTTGTATGCCAATTCAACATACCCTCCAAACCACTCAGACCTACTGGCAGTTTCTGCTGCTTTGTCCAGTCCTATTACTGGCATCAGCAGGCCATCGGCAGGTATTTCTCTTTGTTCTCAGCTGTTGTTTTCTGTTGTTATACAAGATGAAGGTATTTGAGATTTTTAGAAGCAATAAAGGAGAAGCAAGCCATCAAGTTTCCAGATGGTCACATGTATGATATTATCAATTATACGTGTAAATATGTTATGAGCCCAGCCCAGCAGTGGTTGGATTGCATTCAACCACCATTGCATGAAGCGCTCTTTTTTCAAGTTTTCCTGTGCCGTGTGGCAGACCACAATGGTTGATCAAGATTCAACAAAACAAGGGTTACAACAAATTGTCTCAATAAGGCTCTGAATGCATCTGCCAATTTGTCACATTCCTCATAAATCCCTCATTTTTGTGCCAATGTCATGCTGGCTTTGATTTAAATGGACGTTTGTCTGGAAAATTGACTTCCTGTTATGATTTCTGAATGCTCAGCTAATCAGAGCTTTTTACTCTCATCACTCAAAAACTTCTAAAAGTAGCTGGAAGTTAATTTGAAGCTTGGCAGCCTGATGTTTTAAATTTGATTTCCTCTCGTCGTGTCATTGAAGCCATTAATACACTAGGCTTTGTACCCAGCAGTTACTGTTCTTTCCAGCACTCCTCCTACGGATGTACCTGTTTCAGTAAGTACACACCAAATCTTAGCTTCCAACAAGGCGTGCACTGTTTTCTGCCAGATTTAGCACTGCTGCTCTTATAATACACCAATGCTCAACCCAACAGCACTGACAATGTCCTTGAAAAAAGGCTACTCCAAAACTAAGCTGCTGCAGGAGTAAGCAGAGTCTGCCCTTTGACCCATTTGTCGACATCAGAGAGGTCAATTACAACACACTGGCCAACACAATTAAAGGCAGCTGCAACTTCCATAAATGCTCAAAAGAGGAAGGAGACCATTTTGTCTCCTGGCTGTAACCAGGATTTTGCATATCTGCCCACATGTGAATGAACTAACCCGAGACAGACACTGACTTGCTACTGGATCCATATCATCACTGTGCATCATAAGATCACGGCCCTTAGGTTTTCTACACTTGAGATACCTGTCCCAGAAAAAGCCCAAGTTAAACAATAAAAAAATACAAATACAAAAATCAGAACCTGAAAGTATTATTTTTAAGAAGTCAGCGTGTGACTAGTTGTGGCTTGTAAAGTCTGATATCAGGGTAACAATAATTCACCAAATGGCTCGCCACTATAGTCACTGATTTGATTCAGATTCAGACCTGAACTGAATTTACTTAAGGATTAAAATGGTGTATGTGCATGTGCGCGTGTGCGTGCGGGCGTGTGGGTGGGTGGAAATATCCAAATCGTTGATTTTCAAAGAAAAAAGACAAGTATGTGACAAAAACAAAATAATCCCATGGAGTTGGGCTCGCGGTTGTAAAACTAAAACAGATAGTTTTGTGTGTGTTTATTTATTTATTTACAAGTCAGTTTTTAACGGATTGTCCATTAAAATGTGTGTTTAATTAACTAGGGCTCCTGCTCTGCTCCTTTTCTCTGTTGCTGTCGCGCGTTGAAGACGCTCCAGTGTCGTGCAGGAAGTCGGTCGGAGTTAAATTCCAGCATTAATATCACCAATCAGGTGGAGGTGGAAAATGTTATTCTGAAGTTTTCTAAAGTTTTTCTTTCAAACTATTTTTCATCTGTATTCGTATACACGCAGAAATAGCTGCAGAAAAATACACGTTCTGCACGTGTGAGTGCCGCTCCCGGACTCAGCTGTGTATTTCAGCACCTTGGACAGCGACTACAGCGGGCTGCTCGGGCCTTCGTCTTGCTGAACTTCAAACCCCCCCCCCTTACATAACTTTACATGACGTTTACTTTTCTTTTCTTTTTTTTACCATTTTAAGTACAAACTCTTGAAAATAATAACTGATAAATGCGCTTAGCCTACAGTACAATACAATATATTTTATTAAGCGGGACATATATAGGGATTCTTGTATTATTTCCACAATGTACATTTGGTGAGCAACGTCACTGAACATTAAATCAGTCAAAGCTACGCAGATTCCGAAATGTAGAACACACAATAATGTTAATATTTACTAAATAAATTATATAATTAGATTTGAATAAAAGGGCTTTAAGTCGTCTCCGGTGGCTGAAATATGTTGCCTTTTTTTCTCTTTTGATAAACTCGTCAATGGCCTAAATTTGGCTTATTTTTTTTTTTATATGTTGAGCATCCAAACGCAACACCAATGACAGCACAAAACATAAAGTCAAAACTTCCACTCGTGCAAAAAAAAAAAAATGCCGTGGACGTGAAAGCACCTCTCCTCTCCTCTGGCTCCCCATAATTCCATGTAGCCTACTTCACTTGGACGGAAACCATATATTCTTTAAGGCTATACAAACACAAAATAGATCATAACACACTCGGCCTGTCCGGGACATAAGTTCGTGCACTCGTCGTCTTCTCGCGTGCACCGTTTCCCCCCAGATACACCTGTTAGTCTGTTGGCAAACTTGGATTCCCAAACAGGAAAAAAAAAAAAAAAAAAAATCCTCATACCCGACACGCCCACTTCATTGGCCGATCAATACCTTAAATCATCCAGAATGCGATAAAGGTGACAAATGGATTTGAATATATTAAACTCCAAGGAAACGTTCATATTTGACTAGATAATGGACGAGTGTCGGTATAGATATTCGTCGGCTTCCTTTGGCTGACAGTTATTTAAGTCAAAAAAAAAAAAATGGCGTGGGGTTTCTTTTTCTTGTTCCTCGACATCGGCAGAGTTCCGTGCGATGTAGATCACCGCAGATTAGATTATAGAGGGAAGACCAGAAAGCCTGAGAAGGTGGAGTATTTCCATCCGCCCATTAAGGTGCCCCGTTCCAGTTTCAGGTAGACCCGATCCTCCCGCTCAACCATCAGCAGTACTCCGTTACTGGCAGCCTCTCTCGTTACGTCCTGGTCACCGGCGAAAGCTGAGATAACCGGATAATCATTCTGCATCAGGTTCACCTGCAGGAGAGGAGGAGCACAAGCTTGGAGTTTAGTCTCATGCTCTGAAATGTCTTCCCTTTTTTTTTTTTTTTTTGGCTGACTGCAGACACACTATTTGATGGCTGCTCACCTGTATAGTTTGTCTGTTGTAGACCTTCACCACGTGAAAGCTGAAACTATAAATCCCCCTCCTTGGAGCCTGGAATACGCTTGCCTTGAGATCAAAATGGTTGCCGATGTTCACTAATACCTGTGATCAAGGAAGGTACAGGATAAGACAGAGGATTTATATATATATTATCATCCAACACTGAGACGTGCAGTAACGTTCAGTCGGCCAATCAGGTGTATGCCAAAAGTTTAACTGAACCTCGGTCAGAGATTGGGATCGTTCCTAATTTGGGCCGCTTTCCAAAGACCTCGGCCAAATAAATAAATAAATAACAATAATAGATCAATTTAGACAAAAAGCGACACAGTTCAAGTATTTATTCGACCAAGGCCTAAATGATGTGATGTGATCATTCGTTCAGGCAGCTCATCTCGTCAATTGCGCACAGCATGTAGCGAGTCATTCCATAAAGAAAACAACATTGTATTCTTTATAAGAGATGCGTCCGATCGAATTCAGCGTAAACAAGTGATAACAAATCAATAACACGTGAGGTTCAATAAGTTCTGCTCACCAACGGCAAATATTACAGTGTAGAGAGAAAAGAAGAGAAAATAGTCACGAGCTAAGATAGTGACCCATCTAAAAAAAAAAAATTTTTTTCTTACTATACAAGAGAACATTTCAATTTACATCTGACCTGGTCAAAATAGATGGTCATAGACGTGTTGCTCATCTCGGACGGCTCGTGGTTGGTTCCACGCACGGCTGAAAAAGCCACTTTTGCCCCAGCGGAGCGGACTGATATGCCAAGTGATGAGGTTACCCCTCCATCCGAAGAGGGGTTCGAGTCGCACACCACAAGACACTTCCCTTCGAGGACGATAGGCTCCGTGTCGTTTTGGCCGAAGCAGAAAACCGCACCGCATCCGAAGAAGAGGGTCAGTGCCAGCACGGCACAGGGTCCCGGACAGCGCGCGGGCACCATGTTTGGAACGCTGATCCCGTGCGCACTGATCCAAGCCGGCAGCCCCTTGGAGGATTGTTAGTACTAGATCACCTCGTCCAGACTGACTCCCTTCTGTCTCTCTCTCTCTCCTTCTTCCTCTATCTGTGATGTTCCCTCACTCCCTCAAACACCCACTGACACACGGACGCACTCAGACTCTTTCCGGCTGTGACTCCATCCCCGCCTGTGCGTCTTAGTTGATTCTGGGAGGGCATTCAGGCAATTGTTGTTGTAAATCCTGATGTTTTCGGGAGAAAACGAGAAGTCGGGTGTAAGCAAGCAAGCATAAAAGGTGTCTTACATAGTTTAGACTTTTAATTTTAAGCATATTTTCCGTGCGTAAAAATCCCATGTGCGTAAAATGACTAACGAAATCGATCGATCTAAAATAATCTACAAATCGTCTTGATGTCAACACGTATTTTATATTAGACTGTTTCCGACCAAACAAAGTATAGAAAGTAATTGTACTACCATCTTTCTGTGATGTCATACTTTTTAACAAATTCTAATATCGATGGAAAATACGTTACCGTTGCATTTTACCCTTCTAGTTAATAACTCTGGCTGGACTCGAGGCTTACCTGCGCTCTCGCTCTCCGCCCGTGTTCGCTCTGTCTGTGGCAGACTGTGAACTGAGCGCGCAGATTGCTGGCGCTCCAGAAGCGAGAGTCTCTGGGCTCTCTTTCCAGGGAGAACTCACGCCCATTCTGAGTGTGTAGCCACTGCAACAAAACTCACTCAACTCGTCATATGTCACAATCAGGATCACACATGGAGTAATAGCTTTGTTTACATGGTAATCATGTGAATGTTGTTGCGTCATGGGTCCCTTGGGACAGCGGAGATGATTTGGTATTAAAGTCTGTCATAATTATACGCTGTGATTAATCCGAAATGAAAGAAGCAGCAAGGAATAGCTTTGCAGCGGCATGATATATTCAACACGCATGTACAGTTTTCTATATGTCGCTAATTTGAGATTTAAACGAGGATAAAAAGAGAGTCCAATAAAGATACTTGTGCGCCATCCTGCGGCGGATTTTATGTCTACAGAATGTCCTGTATCTGCTCATCAGATGCACTGGGGGAAATAAAAACTGTGGGAGGGAGTGGGGGGTGGAATCAATTGTCTGGTGTCTGGTTTGCATTTTCAGATCAGAAAATTATTTATCACAGATATCAGCCGGCCGATTGAAAATAATATTGAAAATAGGTGCCAGAAAATGTCCACTTCACAGAAACTGACCTGCAGCTCTCTCCACCTGCACCCTTATTTCTTTTCTATTCCTGTCATGTTCTCTAAAGTGCTGTGTAGATGGTCTCTGTCAGTGTTTCACATCGCTGGGGAGTCTTAAAAAGGGTTTCACAAGAGGTCAACCCTCAAGTTAGACCTTTAATGAGCTGTCATTTTCCTACATAAAGGTACTGTAAGCCTCTGGCTGCATTATGGACAGCACTGGCATTAACAGAGAAAGGTACTTTTGTTTTATCAGCTGAATTTAAATAGTAGGAGAGAAAGATAGCATTTTGCATTAACAGTTCCTCAGATGTCTCAATTTGAATTTGAATGCATGTGAGCTAATTGTTAAAGGACGATGACAAGAATCTTTTACACAAGGTTTCTGTGTCACTTTGAAAAATCATTTAAAGCCTGGAGAAACAGATTGTGCCCATAAGCTGCTTCCAAATGCAGCATCCTTGCACAATGATCGATAACTTGTAGTACATATGGCGAAGACATTGTTTTAAACTGATCCTCCCCCCCTTCCCCACCCCCCATTTACAAACGTTGCACAGTCAGAGCTGAGTGACAAACCATGCAGAAGAGTGACATCAGGTATACAAGAGTCAGAACTGACCCCAGGCCTGAAGAAGGACAGATAGCTGCAAAAACATCAAATGTCAAGTACATAGAAACATGCAAAGGGAAGGCATGTGGCCTACATGGCATTACCATACCAGAGGCTGCCATTGCCCTAAAAAAAGAGAACTTGACTTCCATCAGATCGGCGAGACACAACAGAGTTATGGTTATTTTCCCTGACAGCTCACAGGGCCTACTGGCTTCCAGGAATGGGGAGGTCGATTCTGTGATGCGTCCTAATGTGGGCCATCTGCTATTGCAACTAAAAGGACTTAGCACAAGTTTCTTTGGTTTTGTGCTTTTCTCCACAGATGAAAGTATTTATATTAGCATGCCTCCTATAGTGTGGATTTCATTTTTCTCCATGCAATAGGCATTGGTTAGTGGCGTTCATAATGCAATGTGTCTCTATGATTTGTCTTATAATTGATAGTTACAAGTAAAATGCATAAAGTCTATGCTCATGGCACCATATGTTTCACAAGGTCTAACACACAGCACTTTAAAATAGATATTTGTCCATCTGTCTGCCTGTCCATCTGTCAGTTTGCAGTTATAAAGGACTGTTTATAGTCACATCTGAAATTAGGTCAGAATCAAAACGATTTAATTTGAGACTCTTTTTCCCTGTCACTGCTGCTCTGAAAGGAACCTCAGAGTGAGAGGGAGTTTGATTTTTTTTTTTTATGTCTCTCTTGTGTTACATCAGACAAGACACAATCTCTTGAGAAGCAGAAGTATCATGGGACCTGGAGAAAGTTTGCTCTTTATTCATGCCCCAAATATTCGTGGCTCATATATACCTGCATGTGTATAGTATACCTTGACTACACCAGCGATGAGGAGGTAAATAACAACAATTATACCTGTTCCTCCCCTGTTGAGTTAAATCCCAGATGTCCAGTTATACTGTATCCAGTCAGGGGTGATTCTTGGGGTGGGTTTTTTTTTGGTAGGGGAGGCTGCGTTTTTTAATGCAAGGGCTATATTTAACACAGTGGGGTCAAGCATATGTATGTACATTATTACTCAGTAAGAGGTTTTGTATATTTCATTCATTGTTTGCCATTTGCTCCATGGATTCAGGAACAGAAACTCATAATTTTTATGTATATTTTTGCAAACTGTGCATTGTTCAAGCATATTGCATACATGAAATTGCATAATTATTACAGGTTAAGCTTAGTGCCAAAACTAGAAGGTTTCCCTCTGTCTTGCTGAAATATCGCATACAGGTATTTGTACACCTGTATATCATTACCATTTATCATCAGTGTTATTAGATTATTTTGTGATGTAGATTTTCAAGTGTTCCATTGAATCAAAGAAGATGTTAGATTCAAACAGACCTCCGATTTTCCAGTATTGTGCCAAGACAGAAAGCGAAATATTTAGCTAACATTAGCCTTGTTATAATGTCTCGGCGATGTGTGATCAGAGCTATTTCATTAAAAACCCTCTTTTTCCTCGCATGTCCCTGGAGTGATGCTGCTGTCATCAACAGCTCCCTGGTTATGCAGCCGCAGATCCTCTCATCTCAATTAGGAAGTTTTTTCAGCACAACTCTGCTTGGAAAAAACAATCTTCATTTACAGCTGTCTTTTAAAAACACATTCAGTCAGCGCAAGTTTGTTTGTCACACAATCAGTGTTGAAGTCACAAAGTTACTTATACATGCAGCTCCTTCAGAAGCTGTGAAATTACGGCTGGAAGCTAATGGAAGTATGCGAATGAGGTGTCTCATGCGCCCTTACGACAAAGGTTTCCTGTTCATGGATCAATCAACAGATTTTATATGCATATGCCGTCTTGTTCACATCTTGGATCTCATACCTTAATTTATAATTTCCTTCATGAAGGATTTTTTTTTGGATATCATTTTATTTTATATTGACACATTGAGCTGTTCTGTGATTCAAATAGCCAAACTGAAAAAGTGCAGCGTTTCACGCGAGTCCTGAAGTGGGGTTTGATAAATAAGAGCAGCTATACAGGCTATTTAATTTTGTTTCTAGAAGTGTATGATAAGATTACAAAGTACTCTGTCGAGAGCTCATTTGTCTCATAAGCCTCCGAAGATATGCTTGCTCAACAACAGTTGGAATTAAAATGCTGGTGTCACTTTCTTATAGTGATATTTAATTATCTCTTCTCTAGAATTCCATTTCCAATCCTGATAAAGACGCTGTCGTACCTGGATGCATCAACGCTATTCAGCATCGGTAATGTCAGTAAGCGCCTACATCAGCTTGCCAATGATAAGTAAGTATCAGAAAGGCCATGTTCATGTAACAAATACAGTACATTCAAAACATGTGTATGTCAGAAATCCAACTAATACAAATATTTCTACTCCTTTCTTGAGAAACTCTTATTTCAGACAAAAGTAAAAGCAGTTCACAATTTCCCAAACCAGATCTTATAATCTAGCAAAACTGAAAACATTCACATTTTTAGAAACTGGAACCAGCTATTTTCTGGCATCTCTTTTCAGAGTTGAGTAGCTCCCAACCTATTCTGCATAAATTACATTTTGCCTGAGGTGTAAATTGTGTCAGGGGTTTGGCTTATAGGTAGCACAATGACAGGAAGTGACTCTCTTTTAGTCTTTCTCACCTGTAATCCAAGGAAGAAAATTGGTAATGTAATGAATGGTGGGATATTTTTTCTGTTTTAGAATGGCAGAGCTGTAACAAAAAACAATTTTGGTTAATTCTCAAGTTCACTCGCAATAATCTCTCTCATTTACACTGTCAATGCAGCTATCTATAGAAAGGGCTATGCACAGCAGTGTTTGACAGCAGTAAGAGGATGAAGCCTAAATGCAAAGGCCAGCTGCTGCTGAAGATGGCCACTGTGGAGGGACATGATGAGGCCCCGGGCTATTGGAGGTGGCTGTACTTCAGAACTGTGGCTGCATACGACACGAACAAGCGGGAAAGACAACTTGAACTAATCAACTATTACACCGGGCTGCCCAGCCATACAGAGCAGATCCTCAGGTAAAAGTGAGACCCAAAAAAAAGTGCCTCTTGAAAATCATGCCGATGTTTTAGGCGTACGGTTGGTTAAATGGATGAGCCTCTTCATTTCTCTCACCAAGCACTTTGACATCTGACAAGTGTCGCTTGTTAGTTAAGCTAGTTGAGTGCTCTGCATTCATAGGAACGAGCATTTTAATTCCTTAGCTACTGAGGTGAAAAAAGAACTCACTGTGTCTCTGGGAATTCTCACGTCAAAAAGTTTTATATTTTATAATGTGCTGCTTTTCCCCATATCAGATGAGTAAAAGTGCTTTGATAAGACTTAACCATGCTGTAAAGTGCACTTTGTTATCTGTGTGGTATCATTAGCTGTTGGAAGGAGCTTTGCGAGGTATCATGGGAACCTATGTGCTGTTTGCGGTCAGCAAACTGTAAAACTTCTGCAAATCCGCCCTTGCTGTCAAGAAAGTTCAAGTATAGAGAGAGACTCGAGGACAGTTCAAGCTGCCGGCAATCGAAAACAAAGGTTGTTTTTTTTTCATATCATACTTAATGACACTTTCTTATTAAAGGTGAGAAAGGCGGTCTCTGTCTGAACGATGTCTGCTCAGGGGTAAGCCAGCACTGAGGAAAGCTCCCTTGCCGCCTCCATTGCGGTCTCTGTTTTTATAACCTCTGATTAGAGGCTGTGCAGCACTCAAAGTTTGAGTTCTGTGGCAGTTGCTGTGGTGCAGAGGGGAAGAACAAATAATTGTGTTTCTTGCAGAAGCTGTCTGAATTGTTGAAATAAATTAAGAACCCCCCCTCCCCCCCCACCAAAAACACACACTTACTCACACAAACACACACACTCATTTACCTTCCTTCCTCTTCCCACCAACTCAGACAGCTCCCCGTAGGGGGTTGTCTGTTAGAGACACTGAGAAGCATGCAATTTACCTTGGTAATAATCATTTCACAAGACATCACACATACCGACAACGCAGGGTGAAATCCCTTGGGTCATCTGAGGCCTCCTGGGCTGCTCCAGTTTTTAGCTTTATTCCTCCACTTAACTTATATCGGATAGCGCCTCAACGAGATCCCGCCTGCATCACAGCGGGGGGCATCCCTGAATCACAATTTAGACAGAATTGGATCGAGAGATTTATCACGGCAGCTGCATTTTGATTTCATTTGTTGCTTATCATTGTATTTACTAGAACAGCTTAACTGCAGGATGGCCATTAAATTTGTTAATTGCTTGATATAAACCCGACAAAGTGAAATAACGTCAAATGTTGAAACTTATGGCGATTACAGAAAATGAAGTGAGCCATTTCTCACTTTATAATAATGTCAAGCTATTAATTTAAGCTTTCCTTGTGCTTAAACTAACAACTAAACTGTAAACACTTCTCACTCTTCATTGCAATAATTCTAAATGTATTCCTGCATTGCATTATGTTGTTCCAGAGACTGAAATGTCACATGGGAGCTGATGGTCTAAGTCAGGACATGGGGGCACACATGCGCAGAGCCAGGCCCTGTTCACGGAGACTTCTCTGACTCTGTGCTGGAGCAGAGGAGATTGCTTTCCCAGCTACCACCAGCACATTTCCACCCTTCAACTCCATGCTGTCAGGAGGATAGACCTCAATTTCACAGGCCCAAATAAGTAAGACAGCCTTGCATCTTTCTCTAGACACTCCCTCTCTCTATGTCTCTGCTTCACCATTTCACTCAGTGGAAGCTGTTGTTTTCTCTTCTTTCTCTGGCAGACCTGGTTTGAGGTCCCTCATGGCAAAGATAGACGTGCAGACTCTCAGGAAAAGCATGCGGGTCATTGGCCAGGACAGACTGGTTAAACTGTGGCTGCTGCAACCTGACATTGTCCTCGGCATCTGGACGGCAAATATTTATTGAGGAGTTGTGGCATTTGTTAATATCTATTTGTTTGTTGCAGGAAAAGTGTAATATATACTCTGGCTCTCTTTTTGTAGGACCGGGGATCTATTGCTTTTTTGATGTTTACACTTCACTTCCACAAGCTGGTGGAAAAAAGCACCCAGGGATTCCCTGTTTGGTGGGCTGCTCTAGAATAGGTACCTTTTTATGCGCCAGCTTTCACAGCGTGCAGAGTATCGCCATCGACGCTTTAAGGCTCGAATGAATGCAGGATTCAATTCATGCGAACGATGTGACCCATCTGTGATGCACAGCAGGGAGGGATTTGAAGTGTCCACATCAGTAATGCCTGTATTTCACCACCATGGCGGAAAATGTCCTCGTCATGTGAAAGAACAGATGCATCAAACGCAAGTCTTTGCAGGTCTCACTTCCAACTTAGTAATTAAAATCAGAATTAGACTTGAAGTTATTAATAATCCTGAAACATCTACTTCATTTGAGGAGTCCGCTTCTGTATTTCATTTGGTTCCAATCAAGGAGACTCCCAATGGAGCCCGAGAAAAAGAATAGGGGACACAGTTTACCGAAAGGACAGATGAACAATAGTATTTCACTTGATGACTCTTAATAGGCTATTTTGCACTGTGTGACTCTACCATGTTGATACAATGCGATGCTATCGGCATGACAACCGCCTGCTGCACTTTGCAATTGGCTCTATTAATTTGATAGAATATCATCCAATAATATCATTCATATCTTGTCTGCACTAACCTCTGATGGTGGGTGACAATTAATTTATAGTCAAGGGTGAAAGGTTGGGATCCAATCCACTGCACCAAAAGGTACCGTGTTCACATTTAGAAAGTAAACAGTGGAATTTAGTGCTGGGGTTGCTTGCATTTTGAACTACAGTGTAGTGCGGTCATAGTCCCCTCTCCTGGTTTATCATGAGATTGCAGTGTTTCAGCATATTCTGATTACAGTTTGCTCGAATAACAAAGCTCAGAAATGCTCAACTGAAAACTGAGCTCCTTGTCAGTCACCTCTTTTCATCTTTTAGCCCGTACGTGGATCCAACAGACAAACCTCCTTTTGATGACGTAGACCCTGAATACGGTCTCCATGGCTACCACCTACACCTCCTCCTCCATGACGGTGTATGCGAGATTGTGTCTGGGAGCTTCTCCCAGCTCCAATACAATTTTACTCAGTCTTAAAATATATGTCCACTCGTTTAATCATGGAAATACTTTGTTCAATCACACTGCATATGGAAACCTTGTGTACATGGTGGAGGACATATGATTGTAGGAATAGGATATAAAGAAACATAATCAGTCACTGATGCTTCCTTAATTTGGCCAGCAGTAAGTAAGGAGAAATGTTTTTGTTATCCCACTTCTGAGCTGCGTTCATCAATAATTACTCATGTTCGGGTTATAGCTGTCAGGTCATGTTTTTAAATGAGGACTGGTTCTCAAAAATTTTACCTGTTTAAATAAAGGCCAATTGAAAAATAATTATTTGGCATTTCCTCTCTTGTATCATCATTTGCTAAGCACTTTGCAGACACAGTTGTGTCCACAACTTTGAGCAGACACCTTTAAATGCATCCAGTGAAGAGAGCAGAAGTGCAATGGAGGGACATTGTTTCTGTGTGAATGGAATAAACATTTTGTCAAACAAATCCAGTTTGTTTCATTTTCTCATGGCATTTACACCTGAACTACCACTTTACCTCAATTAAATTATCCATATGCAATCACTTTTAGATGAAAATTGAGTTTAAGGTCCACACCCCAGGCAAGTCTGGTGACTGCGATGGAATTTGTGTGGGAGGAATTGTTGGAAAACGCTTGCCTTGCAGCTGATGTGCCAGTGCTGCTGATGGCAATGGCATGACCCAGGCTTGTAGGTAATGGGATTTCAGAGGCTTTCCTTCCTGTTCTGTGCTCACCATCACCTTGAAATCATGCTAATTTTTCCAAACACGTCGCCAAATGCGATGCCAAAATCATGAGCCAGAGGCAAAAATAGGCAAGAATATTCAGGATTTCTTTTTTCTACAAGCTGGCTTGCGTCATAAAGTCTCCATGGTTGCCACATTTTTAAAACATCACAGACCTTGGCTTTTCACACTCCATGTCAGGGCTATTAAATTACTATGGAATAAAGCCACACAACAATACACTTGATCGCTGACTTGGAAACATAAATACACTGACAAATTATATGAAACGGGACATTACTCGGACTGAATGATGTGTTCCATGTTTGAGCTGCAGGTCTCCAGTGTGTTACCACAAATCTCTACTGCGGTGACCTTCATACTGGTGACACATCAGCTGCTGCAAACTGCCAATCCTTCATTCTTTATTTTATTTTATTTTAAAAACAAGAGCCAAGAGTATTGTCGGCGATATCATTTACTCACAAAAACATTTATCAATTATCCAAACATTGAGTCAAATAAACGACAAAATTACAATGCACGATTTTGCAGGCAAGGATCATGTGACTTCCTTCACTGGTGGGAATGACTAAATGCCACCATTATTTATTTATTTTATGAATAAGCAAATGTAGATTTTTAAATTTGGTTCAATTTAAATGTTTCTCCAGTAGATGGCTCCCTTTAGTAACAAGAAGTTATTTTATCTATGAGCAGGGGAAACTCATGAATGACGAAAAGTAATGTGTTCTCTTGGATAACGTCGTCACCGTATACCATCTTTTTTTAAATGTCTTTGTCTTTTTATCCCTTTATACTCCTTTGCCTGAAAATCCTGCAGGATAAAGGCAATAACATCAAACAACATTAAGGGAATCCACAGCCAAACCACTGACTAAATTTAGTGAGATAAAGCTCCATTAAAATCATCTTTCCTCGTTTCCTCACAGGCTAATCTTGGAAGAAAATTGCTTCCGTTTTTATCCTTTAATTCTCTCCCTTGTGAGTGACCAGCTGGGTCCACAAACTATTCAGCCTGAGAAGCCAGGCACACAATCCCTCTTTGTTTCGCTTATCGCAGGACAATAGTACACAAATGAAGGGAGGTTGAGCATACAATATGTGCATATGTATTTGTGCGCACAAAACATTCCAGTACTCCAACTGTATTATCTGATGACTTTTTTATACTATTAAAATCATCTATTAAAAACATCTTTACAGAATTGAATCATTTCAAAAACATTTGTTTTGTTAATTTCATTGTTAAATGATAACAGTGTCCTTCAACTCACTCACCTATGCAGTTCTTCCACTCTTTTTCTCCCATGGTGGCAGCTTTGCAATACGCTCCTGATTGCCAGTCACATCCCAGTTTTATTCTTCTCTTGGATACGATGGGTGTAAACAAATCCATTTAATTCAAGCGGCAGTCTGTGGTTTGCCTTTAAGAGCTCATTAAGCACTAATGCAATATTCCTGCATATTGAAGCGCAGGCTGTGACAATCATTTGTGGCACCCTTTGTACTTTGTTCAGTACATTACTGAACATGGATTGGATTTTGAATATAATATCCTACACAACTAGAAGGGTACTCAATAGATTTAATCCCACCAGCCATTTGGCAGGAGACAGGGTACGCTCTGGAGAGTGAGACAAACAACCAATCACAGGTGGATTTGAATCAAGGCCCTTCTTGCTATGAGGAAACAGCACTACCCACTGTGCCACTGTACAGCCCATTTAATGTAGCTTAAACTACTTGAAATTAAATTGAGACGTACAAAAATAAGACAAGATGGTGAACTTAGTGAATTACCTCTTTTTCAACATCTACTCCCAAAATTAATGGTTTCATTTTAAGCTCATGCCCCACACAAATCCTTCATGTAGTTTAAGCATCTTTGATATATGATTCTAAAAGCGTTTAAAGCATTTTCCCAAGAGTTCAATGTCCCTTGTCCTCCTTTGTGTAATTTATAACTTTAATAGCTGGATGGTGAACGTACGTTGTGTCGTGAGAAAAAAAAAAAGGACCTTCTCACAACTACTTTTCCCCTCACTTCCTCACACAAGTTAATGAAGAGAGTGAAGAATGAGTCATGGCATGAATCAGAACATAATGTTCTGTCTACATCTTCAGAGGGATCACGTGTTTGTATTACTCTCAGTAGTATCCTGAGACGGAACAGATGTTGGGAAGTCAGGTGCAGATAAAACTGCTTTCTGATTCTGCTGCAGGCGATGAGCTTCAAAAGGGTTGCCTGGTTATCAGAGCACTGAGCTCAAATTTCTGGGCCCGATTTTAAAGGAAATGGTTTGGCATTTGGGTAAATGCATTTGTTTGCTAGAATTGGATCAGAAAGATGGTAAAAATCCATCTACCTGCAAATCTGAAGATAATGAATCTCTTTATATTTTTTGAGTGCAAATAATTTTAAACAGTATTCACTTGACAGTTGTTAGAATGATATTGAAAAAAACGGGCCATTTCCCCCAAAGTTTCAGATTTATCTTGACAGTAAATATCCGTGTGCAAAATGAACACGTTTTCATTCTAACTGGTAAAAAATGTCAGATCCAGCACATTCTGTGTTGTGCAAAATCAAACAAGCGTTATAGAAAACAGCTTTTATATCTGCTTGAGCAGAGTTCCTGGAACAATCAGTTTTGGTTCAAAGGTCTGTGTCTGCAGGGGAGCACTATTGATCTGTGAAGTCATTAAGTGGGATGGATAGAGAAAGCACGAGAGAGAGAGGAAATCACGGGAGAGCATGCAGAAAAAATATTTTTTAAACAAGAGTGCCTATAGCTGGAACCACATATGGTGTCCGGATTAAATCAGTCCGAACACACGCCGCCAAAGTGGATTGAGTGTCAAAGGTCAAGTATGTTGCACTCATCTTCATCATGCTGCCAACTTAATCAAAGGCAACTCCCCCACCCAGCCCATGCTTGAATTTACAGGATTAATGCATGCTATTTTCCTGCAGACTTTGAGGTCTTGTGCTAAATAAGAAGCAACATATCAGACTAATGAGTGCAGTGTGTAGCGGTTGAGGTGAGAACTTTCATTTTTCTTTTCTTTATGCGTAGATGTGTGGCATGAGAGTAGAGTTCTCCATTTGCAGGCATGAAGATGATTGATACTATTAAGTCCCAACTTTTTGACAGGAGTCTCCACACATCATGAACCTTTACCTCTGGTATTAGCAAGATAAATGGACTTTCCTTATCAGGAACTGAAGAGGTCATTTTCTCTCGTGCTCCCATGAAGATCTTGGGAATGAAAAAAAAGAAGAAAATGTGTGACAAACACAAATTCATAGTGATGGAAAGTGCAGAGATACATTTTTATGTTTGCGTAATTTATCATACTGTAAACATCCCCCATAGCCCACAAAGCTGTGTTGATAAGAGGCTTTATCTTTAATCAGAGCAAATCATTGGCATTACAGAAGAAAAGTGATTTGGATTTACCTAGTTGCTTGAAATTAACCCTTAACCGTGTGTCAAACAGTATTTCTCAATATATTTAATAATCAGGAAATTGCTTCTTCATGCTGACAGTGATAAAGTGGGGAGCGGGAACCCTGGAGGCAAGGAATGAATAAGAATGGCCACTGGAAGGCACTAAAGCGCCTCTTGGCTTCTTTATCTTAGGGATAAGAAGTCTATGGCTTCAACATCCCTATAATAAATGTGCCAAAAGAGGAGTGCACTAGGAAACTGTATGAGCTTTAGGTCTGTTTACTCATCTAAAAAGGTGCTGCAAAGAAGTTCCGCGGAGGAGAAACAGTAAAAATGTGTGTGCCAAAGGAAAAAGGACGATTTTGTTCATGTATGATCTCTAGCTGTGATGGCATAAATCATTTCTAGCACCGTTCTCGTGCTCTTCCGTCTTCCTACTATGGCCTTGTTATGCCGTCATGCTATCACTTTTTTTTTTTTGGACTCACAACCTTGTGGGCAGGAGCACCCGCTGCATTTCATCAGAGAATATTGCCTAACACTTGGAGGACAGCATTCATCAACGTCACAGGGCTTTTGCCAACAGTGCATTTCTTTCTGTGGGTACCTCAAATCCATTTCAGTTGTTCCAGCAGCAACACAGGGTACCTATAGTGTGACCTGTGCCACCTCAGCAGAACATGTACAGTATCTCTTTCAAGGTTCTTGGGGCTTATATTTCTGCTGACATGAACTACATAATGTACTGTACATTTCAGAATGTGACCGTGTCCTGCCTCCAGTTTCTCTTGGCTAATATTCTCTTACTATGCAGCCATCTAATTTGCAGCATAACATTTAGCTCTCTATATTTTGGGCTGGAATGAAACGAAATAGTCAAATTAACTGAGATTTTTCTAAATGTTAATCCGTAAAATAAAAAAAATGAAAAATAGCTACTCAAAGCAGGCAAACTGAGCTCTTCCTGCGGGAATAATTTAATGATTTAATGCAATGCCCTTTAATAATGAAGATCATCATCAAAAGGTAATGAATTGTTTTTGGTATCTTTAAACACCAACCATGAAAAGTAATAGTGAATCATAGTTGATCATTTTTTACAGATTTTTGAATCCGTAAATTGAGGTTTTCCTGACCTCATTCTTGATCAGATCCAGATGAAATTTGATGATACAATAGAACCCCCCCTCCCATGTGACTGTACTGTGTCAAATTCCGTAAACAGGTCAATAATCAACCGAGATATCAAGGAACAAATTTTGAAGCTGATCCATAATCCAGGATCTCTTCCGGATCATCACTAAAATGTGATTGTCTGTTACTGGTAACAATCCCAACAGTTCCTGAATATTTCATCAGGATCCGTCTGTATCTCTCTGACTTATGCTGTTATTACTAGTAGGTGTGAACATAACATGATTATAATCGGGGGTTTTACATTCATTTTTAATGAGCAGATGAACTTCTCATCATCATTTTGAATGGTAGTTCCACTTTATGAGAATAGCTTCACTTACATGCGTTTGCATGGTTTAGGCACGTACAGAGCCTATGTGTTATTTCGACCCCCTTAAGAACAACAGTTGTTTGAAAACACCCTTGGGAGTTTACAGTGATCCCTCTATCTGGGGGGAGGCAGGTAAGTGCTGCAGCCAACACACAGCTGGGGAAATCACATTAGCCGCTAGAGAGCCTTTTGATTTAAGCCTTATCGAGGAGTGAAGCAAGCGTGCACAAATCAGTAGAAAATCCAGGAGTGCTTCCCAGCCGATGCAATAAAAAAATATGTGTCCTTGTGATTTTGAAGGATGAAGCTCTCAGTGGTTAAATTAGACTAAGATGTCTTCTTTATTATAAACTGCTACAACGAAGCATAAAATTATCTCATTGTTTTCGGTTTTTCGTCATAGTAGATGAGCGCAGCGTGAGGTTGACGTGGAGTCCAGTTTTTACACGCAAATAGATCGAAGCCAATTTCAGATGTGTCATCTGAACTGCTGCTGAGGGTGTCTTGCGACAGCTGGGATGGAACGACCTCCTCAGAAAATCTCTGCTGCTCAGTGAGCAGAAACCATTCATTTCATACGTCTGGAAGAACAGTATAGTAGCACAGCACTGCAGTGTTCTTATTAAAGTATCATTTTAGTATTGTATAAAAGTTGCTTTGAGTAAAACATTTCAAAAAACAATGCCAGGGCTTTGACTTATGGATGCAGTATATGTCCCAAAGCGTCAACCGCTTTGTGTTCCTGAAATGTTGCATCACTGTTCACTGCTGCAGTCAGCTCATTAAGCAGATATGCTAATGATCTTATTGTAGCGCAGATACATACGCCGTTTGATCTATTGTTTACATTGTCTCTCTACAATGTTTTTTTTTGGGGGGGGGGGGGGGGGGTATCAAATGTCACATAGCATATTAATAAAAAAGCAGCCAATATGGTGAATTCCGATCTTCACCTCATCAAGCACAGCTGAACAAGACTTTCCAAGCATCGCTCCCTCCTGATTTGGTTTCTGCATTCATGAAACATTGAAATAAAACTCATCAATTTGAATGAAAGCAAACCGCGCCCCCCCCCCGCCCCCAGGCAAGATGTTTGCTCTTCTCATTGAAATTATTCACCTGTCTTAAAATAAGGAGGTTAGCCCGACAATCACAGGACAAACCTTTAAAGGTTGTATTAATGTATGCCTATGCCTCTTTATTCGAGGCTGTTCTGTCACGTTAAGGTAATTCACATATTTAATGTGTCAAGTCAAATCTTTTCTGTGGCAGGTTGTTGCGTGTCTCTGGAGGGTGGGTTACACAAAGCACTCCACATTCTCCCCCCCCCCCGAGGAGTTCATTGTATCTGTGCATAATTACCTCGAAGTGATTAAATAAATCAATGGAGTGCTGTCACCGCCGAGGGCACTTCCCAAAGCCTTGGATAATCACGGGACATTTGTCTGGGTCACAAACGTTCAATAACACACGATGATAACACACGTCGCTATGCCGAATTCAAACTGTTGCCCTGACGACTTTGAGTACCTCATAGAGCTTCATGGAAGTTGAGGTTGTTTTATTTTTTTATTTTTTTAAAGGTTGTTTTTTTTTAATTGTTTGGGGAGTATTATGATTGAGGTGTGCTGAAGAGGAAGCTTTTACTCTCCCACCATGCTACAAGAGCCTTCAGCGAAAAAATATATGAAAAAGTACTTTAACCTTCAATTATAGAGAATCATCACTTGCTTTGCCTCTAATGAAGAATTAGTTACACGAATGACAAAAACTTCTTTATATTTCTACACAGAACCCGAGGGCCAACACTGTCTTACATTATCTCTAAGCGCATTTGCTGCTACATTGCTGTGACAGTGTGAGCATCCTCTGTGACAGCGGATTCTTTGCTCCAGTATCGGTTTGTTTTTGGGGAGATAGTAAACTCAATGGTTTTTTTGCTGACACCTTTGTGACAGCAGCAGTGTAAGAATTACTGTCAGAAAATCATCACAGTCTGAATCTGACAGCTTCCTGCAGATATGCAAGACAGTCCAGATAGTAAAGGCAGAGTGGGGGCAGGGGAAGGAAGGGAGGGGCAGTCTTTGAATTTGTCAGGCGTTTAATGCAGCACATACTGAGCAACATTACAACGTCTTAAAACACAAATTGTTGTGGTCCCATAAAACTGGTTCAAGCTTATTTGAATCGACAGAGCTGTGCATCTGTTTGACTGATTACTTTTAACGACTGACCACACTCTCTGCGAGCTGCACACATCAACATTTCCCCAGCATCCTGGTTTCTAAAGCCGCTGACAATGAAAGTTAACTGTTTGAAACTGTTTGAAAGGATTAAAGGTTATTTCCTCGTTAAAATGAAAGTGAAGAAGATCCCTCTATCTGGTGCAGAGCTGCTGCTGCAATGGTTAATGGATCAGCAGTTGATGTATTTCAACGCACTGCTGTGTCGTATATTGATTTGTAGCTGAACTGTGGCTAAGTAGTGTAAATTATCATGAGGCTGTATTATCTGTCAGATGAAAACACGAATCGCATGAACTAATACCAATGAAATGTCATTTCAACTTGAAGAAGAGGATTCCTTTTATGGTAAAGATGTATGTTTCTGCATAAATTAGGCAAGTGTTTTGCGTTTTTAAGCTTCTAATGTTAGATGTAATATCCAAAAATATTTCACTCATATGTCACGCTTTCATTTGAAATCAGTGGAGTCACATCAACATCGTAATCCTCAAGGTATTGTCCAGCTCAGTCGGTGATCAGCATGTTAAATTTATTATTAAAACATTCATTCATATTTAACCGTGAAGTCGTAGATTTCTTTGGTACGATGCTAAATTAAGTCGGTGACATCGCTCAGTGCGACGGCATCACGTCACTGATAAAACTGCTGCCATACTGCGTTGCTGTGCCTTTGATGTAGCTTGTCATCAAAGGCCAATTGATGTACTTATTGAACTTTGATGTCTATGTCTTTGAAGTCATTGAGTGGGAACCTATTTATACAAGCACACGAATCCTCTCAGGTAGCGCTTTTCTCAACACTCGTATGTACAAGAAAGAGATGCAAGCACCGGTATGGACCTCCAAGGACACGGGTCTGGTCCCCCCAGGAAAAGCCAAGAGTCTGGTCCCCCCAGCAAGAGTGACGAGTCTGGTCCGTCCAGCAAAAGTGATGAGTCTGGATCTCCCAGCAAGAGTGACGAGTTTGGTCCTTCCAGAAAAGACGTCGTCCCTGCTCGGTGATGTTTTCCAAGACTTTCTTGGGAAACTGACCGACAAAGAGTGGGACGGCCTGCAGTCAGGGACCACCAACCAGAAGACTGAAGCACGTCTTCTGGACATGAGTCGTGATATAATCAAAGTCGTGGCCGACTCAGTGAGTCACACGGTTCTGGAACAATCTCCAGAACTGTGTGAGCAAAGCATTTCTCCCCCGACATCAAACACGTCGGGGACCAGCCTTCCTGTTGATACAGAGGAAGTCCAGGAAGCGCTGGATGAAGTCCTCCCGCCGGTCCTTGCCTCGATGATGGGTGCTCCAGAGATGATTGAGACTTTGGCTCCGTACGAGATATCGCGTCTGGTGTCCAAAGAAGTCATGAAGAGCTTACGCAGCAGCCTCAAAGAAGCTGCAAACGGCGGGCAGGAGGCAGCGGGAGGTCCCAGCCCCACGCAGCTCTCCATCGTGCGACACTTCAGGAAGCTGCTGCAGAGATTTGCTCAGAAGAGTCGCAAATTCCTTTGCTGGTTGAAAGAGGAAGAGTCGGCAGCGAAGGACCTCGCCTCGCCGGAAGGATCTGAGCACGAGGACTCCACGATGGGAGATCTGATCCCTTCCATTCAGATGGGAGATGTGTTCCCCTCAGAATCGACCATCAACAACGCCGTCGATAAAGCTGTCCTGGAGATCCAAACTTACTACGAGAACAAGGACAAGCTCGTCTGTGAACCCGCAGAGAGCGAGAAGGAAACTCCTCCAGAGCTACCAGAGGCCCCTGCCATCGTGGAAGGGGGGGTGCCTTTGGTACCCGAGGTGGAGGAAGGTCTCCCCACAGCAAGGGTCTGTGGTCCGGAAGACAGGAGCGATGTCCGAACGGCATCGTCGCCCGAAGGCCTGGAGAAGCAGTGTGGCTGGATCGTCACGGTGCTTCTCTCAAAGATCTTCCAGGGCAAGAACATTCCTGTCGCCGACATGATGGAGATCAAGGAGATGATGACGAGTGTGCTCGTCTCCAGTGTCCAGGAGTCGTCCATCACTCTGGAGATGGACACGAAGCAGGTCGACAAGCTCGCCAGACGTGTCCACAAGAAGTTATGCAAACTGATGGGCACCCATTGGACAGTCTGCATGAACATGATGGGGAAGAGGACGGGGATTTATAAGATCGTCGCCGACACCCTGATCAGATGTCTGGAGAAGACGAGGAGACCGAACCCATTTGTTCGGGTCATCCGGTCTGTTTGTGGCCTCTTTCGCAGGTCCAAGAGCTCCAAAGACCCGTCCAAGCCCTGATGAGACTTTCGTGGCGTGGGCGCCCGCTTCCCCGGCTTGCAGGTCGTAGGTGTTGCAGCGCCTACGGCAGCTGGCTATGGGTGAGAGGCAGGGTGCACCCCGAACAAGTCGCCAGGACACCGATACTGGACTAGCTACAGACGGGAGTCGTTGTTTTTGACTCTCCTCTGACCTGCCAGTCTCTCTCTCAACCCGGCCGGTCAGACAGATGGCCGTCCCCATGAGCTTAGGTTCTGTCCAAGGTTTCTGCCTGTTAAAGGGCAGTTTTTCCTTGCCTCCGTTGCCAAAGCGCTTGCTCTTGCGGGTCAAGCTGGGTTCTGTCGTTTCCACGTGATCGCGTCACGAATTCACGAAACGCAAACGAATTGAATAAAACATTTAAAGGCTGCTATTATTGTCTCGTCTATTACATTGTTCTGTATCTGTAATAACTACTTGCAGTTCTCTGGTGGTTCTGCTGGACCCGATTGGGCTGTCAAAGTCTCGGCTGATGATGAAACTATTAGAGGCGGCTACACCCCGGACAAGCCGCCAGTTCATCACAGAGTCATCGGCATGTTCTCCCCGTGTCTGCGTGGGTTCTCTCCGGGTTCTCCGGGTTCCCCCCAAAAACATGCTGAACATAGGAAATAAACACTTTGTTGTGTTAATACTAAACCCGCTCATTAATATTTATTTGAATTAAACAGCTGATGAACTTCAGACTTTTCTAATAAACCTAAAACAATCAAACAGTCTGAATCATTCTGCTCCGGAACACACAAGTCGGACTCCAGAGCGCAACGCTGAGCGCTAACAGGCTAGCTTAGCAGCGCGCACGACCCGAGCCCGAGCCCGTCATCAGCGGGTCCGAACGACGCGGAACTCGGCACAAGATCAAAATAATAATACATTTTATTTATATCGCGCTTTTCTGAAAACTCAGACGCTGTACATAATAAATACGGTAAAGTAATACAGGAAATACAAACAATAAAAATGTGAACACGGATATAAAATCAATAAAATTCTAACAGTAAAATTATTCATTGAAAGCGATGTCAAACGTGCGTCCTCTCCCTCCTCTTCCTCCTCTCCCTGCCCTTCCTCCTCTTCCTGCCCTTCCTCCTCTTCCTGCTCTTCCTCCTCCCCCTGCTCTCCCTCCTCTTCCTCTTCCTCCTCCCCCTCCTGGTCCCCGGACCTGTGAGCATCTCCAGACAGACTGCAGCCGGGTCCTGGTGTCTGGAGGCGTTCCTCTGAGGCCTCGCTACATCCGTCCTCCCACGGGACCGTCGGTTCTATCACGATGACCCCATCAGGCCTGAGGGGGGGTGTGGACCCTCACCCCCCCTGGTGGTGCAGCCTGCAGGAGGCTGCTGTGTCGTATATTGATTTGTAGCTGAACTGTGGCTAAGTAGTGTAAATTATCATGAGGCTGTATTATCTGTCAGATGAAAACACGAATCGCATGAACTAATACCAATGAAATGTCATTTCAACTTGAAGAAGAGGATTCCTTTTATGGTAAAGATGTATGTTTCTGCATAAATTAGGCAAGTGTTTTGCGTTTTTAAGCTTCTAATGTTAGATGTAATATCCAAAAATATTTCACTCATATGTCACGCTTTTATTTGAAATCAGTGGAGTCACATCAACATCGTAATCCTCAAGGTATTGTCCAGATCAGTCTCCAGCTATGAAGACGCTCCAGTGCGAGAACAAGTACACGCATTGGGAAATTCAATATTTACTCAGGTAGAGTCAGTCAGACAGAGACTAAATATTTCTGATGACTCACTAAACTATCCTCCCTAGAAGAAAAATAAATAAAATAATGAACTTTGCTACCTTTAGTATCTGGTACAACTCATTATTCCAAAACATATACTGTAAGCTTATATTTAGTGCTCTTATCCATTGAATGCATATTGTGTCTGTATTTCCATCCAATTTTTATCACTGGCAATTAGGATTGAGCAATCTGCTTTCTATAAATCCACTGAAATGTCCTGCATGAAAATATTAACCGATGAAACATTTGCTGCAACACATTGCATGCAAAGAGGCTTTACATGCACCCTTCACTATGCTTAAAATCCACTGATCTCTCTCTCATGACCTCCGTTGCACCATTTTGTGGATACAATCTTAGCTGACAAGCTCAGCAGCGTTGCATCCAGGGTGGGAACATTAAAGTCTGAGTTAATCCTCTCTGATTCACTGCTGCTGTCACTCAGACAGCCTGATGATTGCCACAAAATGTTCCCTAATCTCGTCGCGTGGAGTTTTAGAATGAACTACACTAATACTCCTACATTTCACAGGATACCAATGTATTCCAGATCTTCAACAATAGTTCATGAAGCAGATTTATTTCCTCCGCCGAGGCGAGGCGGAGGTTATGTGATTGTTGGCATATGTCTGTCTGTCCATCTGTCTTTTAGCAAGCTAAATCAAAAGGGTCTGGACAGATCGCGATGAAACTTTCAGGAAATGTTGAGAATTTTACCAGTAACAGATGATTACATTTTGGTGATGATCCAGAAGAGATCCTGGATTCTGGATCACTTTGAGATTTTCGGTAACATCGCAGTCAACGGAGCTCCCAAATGTGTTCCTCAATATCTCGTTGGATTATTGACCGATGTTTATGGAATTTGACAGTCGTGTAGGGTGGGGACCGAATTTCATCCGGGTTGGATACAGAATGGAGTCAGTAAAAAATATTTTATTTTAACATTGAAAACCCCATTTACAGATTCAAAAATCAGTTACAAATACACGTCAACTCCAATTGACTTTTACTTTTCACGGATGGTGTATAAAGATACCAAGAACAATTTAGAACCTTTTGATGATGATTCACATCACCATGCCGATGGGGTGAAGACAATAAATCAAATTTGGAGGGGAAATAGCTGCTCTGGTCTGCGCACGCTGAGTGCTTTTCTATTTATTCATATGTATTACCGGTAATATGTTATTCATTGGTTTTGTCTGGCAGCAAGAGAAGTAAAAAAAAATCCAGTTCCTTGCTGATCTGTGGATACTGTGTCAAGGTGCATATTTCACAGTTCCATTTAATTATAAATTGTGTCACCTTGCAAATTAATTTCACCTACAGCAGTTGCAGCTCATTAAAATGTTCCCTTTTCTCACCAAATAGATTTTTCCAATAGAAAGATTACAAGCCTCTGTGCATTTAAATGCCCTAATCGAATATTTGATGGAATTAAGTACTTTTACTGGAAACGATTGACCTCCCAAACTCAATTGATGTACTCTTGTACATGCTCTCTAAAGTAAACATAATTAATTTCTACACAAGACTCTGTGCAGTTCAGAATATTACACGCTTTGTTGCAACAATCATAACTTTATTAAACACATGGATTTAAGGACATAAAGTTACTTTACATCATTCTTTGTTAAGTTGAGTTATCATCATTTTACAGTGACATTTTATGGCTTCTTATTACTGGCAATGTGTGCTTTAAAAATTGCATCTATCAATAGTAGACTTAGATATAGATAAATAAATCGATAACTTAAAAAGGGTTTTCAGATCAATTATTAGGATCAACACTGACAACCATGTATTGTCTGTATTTTTGTTGAGTGAAGTGATGTCACACATGGCCATCGTTGAAATCCAATGTCTGTTTAATTACCTCTCTGTGCTTCTCCATAGTAACCTAACATTCTCCCAGCCTGTGAATGTTTGGTGTTAGGCCTTTAAATCTCTGGACGTTGACACAGCAGAGAACAAATTATCTTCACTGACCTTAAGTGACAAATCCGCGGAGCGCTCCAATACCCAGAAGTGGTTCAATAGCCCCTTCGAGAGTTTGGCTCTCCCGGGACATGATCAATAATCAGGTCTTACACAACATTGATCTCGGTGTTTACGTTTGCCAAATCAGCAAATGCAAAAAAAGGCACTGACACTCTCAGTCTCTGGTAATAATGCTGTGTTAATGCTAATCTGCTATCTCATGTTCTCTGGCATGTCCCTCTGCAGAGTGCATGTTAATTTGCCATGCTGCCCTGACGTCTGCTTATTAAAGCTGAAGCTTCACTGCTCTCGTCTTCATTTGCTTAATTTGCTCAGACCCTCTAGCACGCTGCTAGCCCATGTCTGATCTCAGCTTCATTTCAGTGCAGTCGCTTTGACTTCACATCCTCTATATTCATAAATAAGCACTTACTATTTTTATGCTAATTTGCACTGTGGTGCAAAGGCCATGAATTTGGTAATTACTTTGTGCAGTATATTAAAAAAAGTGTCTTATTAAGCGTTTACCAGCGTTTCAACTGTAACATGCGTCAGAGAATTCAGCCTGGTAAGGACCTGTTGACATAGTTGAAATTGAACAAGGATGAAAAGATGATTGGAAGCTTCAAAGCTGTGGACAGGAAAGCAAAACCCATTTTATTGCTCCACTATATGTGTAGCCAAGGATGTGCAAAACACAGAGAAGATTTGCTCTGATGGAGTTGCTCTGACATCTTACATGCACATTCTTATTTGCTGATCTACTAAACTATTTCATTTCACTTGAAGTTTATTTTCAGCTGAACCCAGTACAATAGCACCATCTCCATCTTATCTGATTAGCCTTGGCATACACAGGAACAACTTGTCATCTTAATCAGAGATGAGCCACTGAGCTAATTTCTCTGACTATCTGAAACAGATTTTCCCATCACAGAACCAAACATGATAGGTTTCTCCCAATTTGTTCCGCTTTTAGATGCTGAGCGAAGATAATAACAAGACCATGACCCTCCCAAACTCGTTTCGCCTTCTCTCATGCTGAACTAGGGGACACAGGCTGAATCGAGGCGGTGAGATACGTATGTCCGGACAGCAAAGCCCTTTGATCAGAAAGTGGAAAAAGACAAATCCCGTATTTAGACATCAAATAGATTCTGAACAAGCATGGCCTGGCCAGCTCAGTACAGTCAATTGGGTCCCACGACTGTTATGCCATACAGATGCTAGGATGCTCACATATATCTGCTATATTTGTTTGTGGATTATGTAAAGAAAGCATTCAGCATGCAAGAACGATAGTGGTGAACAGTAAAGCATGAAATCTCAATATTCTAAGATGAGAGGATGCAGAAAATTACACATTATTCTTGCTGAAAGAAACTTTGCAAGGCCGGTGGGTATAATTTGCCTGTTCCAGATGATATAAGTGGAACTGGGGAAGTATTAGACACCATTACAAACCTAGACACGCATATTGTGAAGAAACTGGCCAGGAAAAGTAAATCAGACTTCAAGCACATGTATCCATATGCAACGATAACTGGGAGTATAAATGCAATACTTTTGGATGGAAAAGAAAGACTGAACTGGAAGTAATTAATGAACAAATCCAGCCTTTTTTCTGCAACAGCCACGAGACAAGCTGAAGTAATAGCACAGTCTGAACAGTCACAGCTCAGCGAGGCTATTCATAGTGCACACAGCGATAGCCTTAGCACACGGCGCAAGCTTGCTTTGGGGCAATTAGGAATAAAATGATGCCCTTGGTTCAACAGGAAAATCTTTAGAACACTTTGCTCCATTTTTGGACGATGAGAGATAAAGGGCTATTATTATAGCCATAGCTAAATGGCCTCCACTTATATTACAAGAGAAAAGCAACTCTGCAATTTGGTAGCAGCTGTCTGGTCTCTGCAGAACTAATTGGACATTTTCAAAGTGGATCTCGTTTTCCAGCAATGGAACAAATTCAGGATGGGAAACATGTTTCTTGTCGTGTTTAGTTCCTACACGAATTGATTTGAAAATCGTTTGGCACAAAGTATCTCCACATTTTCACCGAAGGATGAACGGGTGGACGGATGTCTACGGGCGGTATATGCTGATCTGCAAGCAAATGTGTCTTTGAGAAAGAAGTGTGAATGCATGTAAATGAGCATGTAAAAAAAAAAAAAAGGCACAGCACACTGACAAATATTCCTCCAGATCAGAAGTGTGAGTCAGCTGTGGAAATCTGGCAGATAAGGCAAGTACTTGATATGCAGGCATCTGCTTTATGGCTTATCTCCACTGCTCAACTATGCAGTGCAGTTGCAGCTTGACTGCCCTCACTCTTATTTTTCTCTCTTTCTAATCAATTTATTCTCATCTTTCTCCCCAGTTTTGCCCTCTCTGCTGTTCCGCTTCTCTTAATTGCAGTATTGGAACACTATGGTTATGCGCTCTAATGGAAGGTTTGCCAGTTGTGAACATGCTGGCATTGCAGATAGGAAAATAAAGGGAGGAACAAAGACAAAGACAATCTGGAGTGTGTCAAATAATTAGCCAAACGCTGCAGAAACAATTCATGTTTGTACTCACTGCAGATACACTTCGCACAAAACTTGCTTTAAAGTGTCAAAATGTCAAAATTTTTGCATTAGCACGGATTTCACAAATAAAGTATGTGGCTTTTTTCTTCAGATTATATGACGATGTTTCCTGGCGTAATTGTGTTTATTTTTGTTGGGACGCTTGCTTCTTCTACTGTCTACCAACAGAAATAAGCACTTTACTGGTTCAGCCGCAGGTCAAACTCTGTTTATCACAGTCACTTAAGAGAGACTCTCTCGTCTCCTGCATTCTTACACACTTGCACAATATTTGTTTGTTGGGTATTATAAAAGAATAACTAATGTATTGGAGCAGATGATTTTCCAGTGTTGTTGGAGTTTCTCAAAACTTTTAAAGAGCCACATTTAACTGATGGCATCTTCATCCAGCAACACAAAGAAATCAAGCAGTGATTATCCATTATCAACACTTTGATTCGGGGGTGGTAAGGTGGCGGTAAGGAACTCATTTTAATTCATTTAGGAGTGCTACAGGGAACCGGTCCTGGACCGGTTTATCAACTTAAAAAGCAGAGAGAAGAAAATATAAATCCCAAATGCAAATGCACATTTGTTTGAGTTGATTTAGCATTGCGTTTCTGTGCTGCTGATAGCCTATTCTGATTATCATTAAAGAGTGCAGCTAAATTATTTTGTTGCCATTCCCTGAGCTCAGCTCTGCTCTGACCTCAGCTGCACATTTTCCAATAAACCTCAAAGTGGACTCATTTATTTTTTTCCATGCACATATTTCTTTATAACCTCTGTATATCTTTGTCCTCTATTCCCGGGACAGTCCAACAAGCAGAAACGAGCTAAAACCTACCGACAATCTGTCCATCATTTTGTCAGTTTATTATTCCCCAGTTCACAGACATTCCATGACTTTTATAAGGACTTCTGACACCTTAATTGATGCCCACATCTGCTATCCAGCAGTAATCAGGCTGCTTGCAATGACTATATTTAGCCCATTCAATGTCATATAAGGATGTTGAGACGTAGCTATAGTGCAAAAGTTATATGAAAAGGGCCTCTAAGTCTGGTGTCTATTTTATAGCGCTATAAACAGTTAAGTATGTTGTGAAAACCATTTAAAGGTTCATAACATTGTGTTTTCATTGCTGTCTCTATTAAGTGTAATTAAAACTCTGTTTGATGTCAGTTATACTTCAGCTATGCTGCCTCCAATTGCTCATTCTCCTTCATTATGTATGTTTAATGAACACACACACTTTCTCAGATACTATAATCTTCTCGTGCACACTGAAATTGAACTCTTATTAAAATGAGCCTCAAATTACTAAGGATGGCAATTTACCCCCAAATATCTCGCTGCTCGTAAAAGCCTCATAATACCAACGGCCTACAAAACCTGTTGGTCCAAAGAGGCAAGTGTAATTGAGTACCTGTGGATACAGTGTTTAGTGAGATGGGGTCAGTATAACTGATGTTGTGGCGATTCATGAATCACTGTCAATGTTTCACAGGACAGTTATTCAAAAAAAGAAAAACAGTCATTTAAAAGTGAAAATTGCATCCACAGAAATTTACTTTAATGAATGAGACAGTAAAGGCAGGCTTTTACAGAATATCCATCTCCACAACATGCATCCATCCCGTTTGACAATGGTGGCGAGAAATATAGTGGGGTCCAAGGGCGTGTGATTGATAATTGCTGCACTGTAGCTGCACGCCTTCCATCTCCACTGCGGGATGTCGATTCATCAGGCATCCGAGGCAGATCAGGCAGATGACTCATGCGTGCGCCTGCCCCGTGACAAACCTCAGATATGCACTTTACTGCTGCAGGCAGACGGTGCGCGACAACTCACACATCCGGGTTGCAGTACATGCCCAACAATTTAAACTTAACTTGAGTCTTTTGCGCCATGGAAGTTCAAAAACATTGCCAGCTTCAACAACATCTTGTGTATTAATGAGGCGAAGACGTGCCCACTTTCTTCAGTTCTTGCTGATTGGGTTGGAATTTCATCCTTCATTCCGAAAGATACGCTCGTTATTAAGTAAAGGAGTTGAGCCAGTGGGCTTTGCCATCTGATAAGGTGGTGAAGGTGAAGGTTAATGGTTGCGTTGCTCAATGGGGAACATGAAATGGGAGGGGACACCAAGCGTTGTGCCTTTTCAATTGACTTTGGCCCCTTTGTCATCTTGCTCGTGTTCTGGGTCCTGAGTCCAAGGGAGCAAGTGGTACCCGATGCTGGAGGCTAAGGAGGAGCATCATTAATCAGAGCAGGGAAAGTTGTCCTGGGTTTATTTTGTACTTCCATGCGCAGGGATTGTTTAATTTGTAATGTCTCAGTAGGAGAGACGGCAGGATTGTACTTTTTACTTTTTATCATGTTAGCTGTAATGATCTTTTGTGAATATGCTTTGCTGCTGGCAATATGGAAATCGAGCACTCGAGTGCGAAGTGACGGAATTTAAACACCTCAGAGCTGATTTGAACAATTAACAGAGCTCAATTTAATTGCTTTACCTGTTTGATTTATTGTTACTACTCCACAACATTTTTTGTCTTTTGCCGATGTGTTGGTAAATCCATTTGCATCTGCTCTATAATTATGCTTTACTTCATCAAGCCTGAGGGATTTAGCATCTCTTTTTGGCAAATCCAAACGCAGCAATTGCCGCAGGTTAATTGCTGCGTTTGAAAAGTCAGCCTTCTTTGACAATCTTGAATGAATCCTTTCCGTGCCTCCTGTGTGCCAAACATAAAACAATACAAATAAATAGCTAGAGTCCTGAGGGCTGGTAGTGGCAACAGACATTGTTCTTGGCTTGATGCCTGATTCAAGAGAAGATTTTTAAAAAAAGCCTTCTTCCCTCAACAGGAGAATTCATGTAGGCGGGGGCAGAGATGGATTTTCTGTATTACACAAGAAAATACATTTGTTTAATTTGAAATCTCTGTATTGTTGTCACTTTGTTATAAGTGTAGAAATATGAAAGCTATTCTCAAATAAGGAATAGGGACAACAACCATGCCAGACTGTCAACTGGCATGGTTACAGTTTTTTGCTTTACAAGGGGATTGAGGGAAATAGGGAAGAGCATCTTTTGTTGGACCCTGAAGAAAATCAACTCCATTGTGTTCAGAGACTACGAAAATATTGATTGCCATTTGGAAGTGATTCTGTAAGCCAGTTCCTATGGCAGCATGTTTGTTGGGGGGCCTATTAATCATGTTGACTGCAGACAATCATTTATACCTTGTATTAATAACACTGTCTCCGAAGGACAGTTATTGCCCACCAAGGAACAGAAAACGGATATTTGGTGATTTCATCAACAGAAATCATCAAATCTGAGGAAGACCTTAATTGAACATGTCGCACTTCATTCTTTGATGAAATGTCCAGACCAAAAGTGAACATATTTCCATATCTAATTTGAATCTCAAAGGCTTTTTGGATATATCGCATCAAAACCAATTTATTTTACAACTTGCAAGACCAATCAATTGAATGTCTCTTTTGTAATTCATTTCCAGATATTCTGATGCAAAACACTTTCAGCATTTAAACCCCCCCTATGACCTGCATCAACTCAGCATGACATGGAATTTGCAAAAGACTTCAGCATAAAGAGAATTTAATGAAGAAAGCTAAGGTTGGTGCATGCTGAAGAAAGCCAAAGCTTCCATTCGGCATTCCTCTGCTTGGCTTGTATTCTGCTATTAGTGTTTGTGCAGCTTATATGCTTGACTGTGAGCTGCAAAAACATTAGCCCTCTGGACCCAGGTGTCATGAGGGCCACAGCAGACAAAGAGGGATTCATCAACTCTTTATCACAAGGAATAGGAAAGGGTAGACTTTGACATGTACGCTACACTTTCCTTGTGCCTCTCCTGCTCACAAAACTTTCTCTCGTCTGCTCTGTGCATTAATCATGACACGACATCTCACACATCTGCTGAAGTGCTCATACATTATGTTCATATATTGCCTATGAAGATGTCGTGGCTGCTTTGGCACACATATGTCAGTGTTCAGGGTTGCAGCTGAAGTGTAAAGCGTTCTGTAGGTCCTGTAACACGTTCTCAAAATTCATATCAATTGGGAACTACAATACATTAGTAATAGCAGTAGTGGTGTTAATTTTAGACATTCTTTAATTTAATTCTTTAATTTAATGATTAGATTTAATGATCATCTTGTTAATGCATTGCACCTAAGATTCCCATCAAATGAGGTGAAAGGGTAGAAATAATTTTGGAGTGAAATCCTGAAACATCACCGTCTTGAAAAATCAATAAATTCATAATGACATAACAATGATAATAAAGTTATTTCCAAATTTCTGGGATGGGTTTTAAAGGTCATTTAGACATATTATGAATGTCAAAATCCTCGCCACCACCTCTTTTAGGTGCAATGACTTGAGGAATCTGGCCAGGCTTGGCAGAGGTTTGTGTTTGAAGAGTGATGTCTTTTTTTTTTTTGGCTCCACTTACTATTGAGGAAAATAGTGACCAGGTTGGATAGGATTAGAAATGAGGCGAGTGGAAAAGACAGAAGACGTTGCAGAGTTTAAAGTGTGGTCAAGAGAATATGAAATTAAACATGGACCAATATCATCGACTGACTGACTTCGCCCGATAACTAGGACATCAGAAACAAGGAGAGAGACAAGATAAAACATCACAAGGGGAAAGAAGATGCCAAATAAAGCAGGAACCGATCAATTGAACCAAACCACGACGTGTCCTATCCATCCACTTTCTGTGAAACCTATTTATTGCCATTGATTTCTGTCTAGATATAAAGTGCTCACGTAAATAAAAAACATTTTGCTTCATTTTCTGTTTGGAGATTAAAGTTTTTGGGAAATTCCTACATCAAGGCAAAATAAAAGGTGAGTCCCTAACAAAGCTTTTTTCTGCACTCTTACTCATCTTCACTGCTGAATTGTTTTGTGTGTGTGCGTGAGTGCGTGTGTGTGTGTGTGTGTGTGCTGAAGGGGGGGGGGGGGGGGCTCAAATATGTACTATTAGCCACAGGGAGACTTGTTCTTATTTGTGTTCTGCAAGAAACTCTGCCACCAATAATGAGTCATCCTCCATATCGACTTGTAACCTGCACAATACAGAGGCGTTTGTATCTGTAACTGTGTTACACTCTGTGTGTGTCATTTATCCAAGAATGCCAGTTCTAATTGCCTAGGTACAGGTAATGTGAGGATGGTGCCTGGTGTGCAAAAGCAAGTCATTAATGCACACACAAAAACTAGCCATGGTTTACATTCATTTGTACAGTTAAA
Source organism: Brachionichthys hirsutus (assembly GCF_040956055.1). NCBI lineage: Eukaryota > Metazoa > Chordata > Actinopteri > Lophiiformes > Brachionichthyidae > Brachionichthys > Brachionichthys hirsutus. The sequence goes on along the minus strand of NC_090910.1, from coordinate 7,576,570 downwards.
AAAAATGAATTTGACAACCCTGCCAGAATAAGGATGGTGTGTTTGGCAGAGTCCACAGATCACTTTCTGGTCATTTGTATTCCTGGAGAGAGAGTGAAATGCACATATTACATTTATGTTGGTGTCTTAAATGGCTCTCATCATTAAAATTGCACTTTTCTGCAGCAAAATATAATTAAACTGATTTTATCACACTTATTTGCAACATGATGGATTCAAATCACCGAAATCACAGCAATAGCCACAAACTGTTTCTGCTTCGGCCCGTGTGTTTTCAAGCAGACTACAGTATGATAGTAAATTATGAGCACCCCCACTCGAGAGCCTTGAGCCCCAGTGATATGAATTTGAGTGTGTGGCTGTTTCACTCTGCAAGAATTTCTGCGGAGGTACTAAACGGGGACGGGGGGGGAGACGGATAAGGAAAGTGATTCAACAACTAAATTTCAGCTTCTCTGTTGAAGGGAAAAAACGGCTAAAAAAGACACACCCTTTGCCATAGTCTGATGCACTGCTTGCGATACTGATTGCAGTTTCACCTGTGGCTCTGCTTTTTCATTTATGCCTCCATGTGGTCCTCCTGTCATGAGCTATCGGATGATGCTCTCCCCTCCAAGGTTACAATAGATATTTCACATTACTTCTTGAAAGGCTCAACGAAGAATTTCTAATGATGGAATGTATTGGCTAATCACCCTTGATGCTTTGTGGATAATATGTGCAACCTTCTGGACATTAAGAGAGTGGCCTACCAGCTGCAAGTGACAGAGTGTTGCTTTTCAAGACTGAGGATGTGGGGTGCTGTTATGCATGGACTCACTAATTACAGCCCTCTTTAATGATGTGGCCTTGAGACAGCATGTAGAGGAACAGGCTCAAATATGCGCATGCACATTCACGTTATGTCTGATGCAAAAATACACAAACGCAACACCCAAGCTGGGCAAGATGGGTTTGAAGCAATCTCGGTATCCCCTCGAGGCATTCAGCAGAAATTTGAAATGGTGACACGTCGGGTCGGAACAGCAAATGTGTCCCAACAGATAAAATACAACACCGGCCCGTAAAGAAACATTTATTTCATTAAACAGTCAAGTTTGTGAGGGATGTTCCACAGAGATAAGGCAGATTCATGGCTCACTGGGGGGGGGGGGGGGGTTCCTGACATGTACAAGAGATTGATATGCACAGAGAAATTTGATTGGCGGATCAAAAGAGTAATTTTGATTTTCAGTGCATGAAGTTCTCATTTTGTTGCTCCTTCAAAGCTGGCTCGTGACACCGACCTAAGAGGAAACCGAGCACACTGTGACAGACTGTCATTGTGCAATCAGAAATCTCACCTCCTGCCTCCCTCACCAACCATCTATTACACCTCAGTCTGAAGCTCTCCAGGAAAATACAGCCTCAGCTTGCATGTACATCTTTCTGTACATACACAGTTACTTATCTGCCCATGTCTTTCTTCTCCAACATGCTTTCATTCTCACATTTCCACCCACAAACGCTGCAAACTCCTTTTGGTATACACTTGTTTTTGTGTTCTCTGAAAGGCCCGGTGGGCGCTTGCTGTGGTGGCGATATTAAAAACACAGGTGCAAAGTATCCTGTTTAAACCTGGCCACACTGATGAATTTGATAAATGCTCAAATTAATTAAACAAAAATTAGGAAACAATTTCAGACGCTGGCCTGTGTGACAGGAGGAGACTGCATTGTGATTGTATAAAAATTAGTATTTCACGCAAGGCAGAAATTTATTACAGATAACATTGCAGAGACCTGTCAATTGTGCTAAATTAAGACAAGCTCTTTATTTATTTGCTCACTTCGGGGCTCTTATACATAGATACACTGGTAATTCCCTTGAATCAAGGCGTCAAAATTGTTTCTCAGCCCTCAGCAGGGTCTCTACTGGTACACGGCCCGTGCCACACTGCGGCGAGCAGAGGGGGGAGAGCATAGCCTTGTGCATGCCTTCAGAAGCCGTATTTTCGTCCCTGCACTCCGGGTGGCTTTCACACCCATAGAATGGATGAATTATCCTGTCACAGACGACCATCCGTGGCACTCTCACACAGTTAACTCAGCCTGACGGGAGTGCGGAATGATTCGGGAAAGGTTTTCGCACTTGTAAAACGAATTACGAAACATACTTTTCTCAACCGTCTCTGTCTTTTTGTTTGTTTTACTTGTTGTCAGTCAGTGCAGCCCAGCTGTGGGTGAAAGGTAAAGCTGCTTTGAAGCTTGCATGTACAGAAATGTGACCACCACACTGTCTTCAGATGTGAACAAAGCTGAGACCCTCGGGATTTTCTGCTTGATATTTTTGTTTGTCTGTCTGCAATAAACAGATCATAGATTTTGAGATGGCTCCTTGATCAGTTTTTCCATATCTTCAACAATGTGTGATATATTTGAAACATTTTGAAAGTGACAGAACAAAACCTAAATTGAATTTTCCAGACTTGGGCAACTCACGATGTTCCGCCATTATGGGAACTGAATTCAGATGTGGCTCGTGATCTGGATCTGGAAATATATCTCCATCTTTGCAATAGACAAAGACAGAGAAGAAATGGAGGACAAAGCTGACTCAGCACTCTGAAACTCAAACCACCCCACCCGCGTAACCTTACCTTGCTTTGGGCTGATTATCACATTACAGAAATAAGAACATTTGCAGTGTTAAATGATTTGATTATCACGTGAATAAATAACAGTCACATTGTGACAGTTGCTTTGAGGCAAACCTTTTACTACTCACTTTTTGATTAGCATATGTTCCATCAGCCATTTTATTGCCTACCTACGTTTCGTTTTTTGGGGGTTTTTTTTGTTGCTCTGGCAGATGTTAACTAGAATCTACTGGCTATCATCAAAGAGATTTATGCAAGCCGATCACAGCTGAAGTCTCCAGAACTGAATCAACATATTCAAGATGGAAATAGTCTGGTGGTACCTTCTGTGGCTAAATGGCTGGTTTCCTATGGTTTGCAGTTTAAACTGAATGTGGAAAGAATTTGCCAAAGTTTCGGAAAGGTGCTGTTTTATTCTATCCTGGCTGTCTGAGCAAGGAAGACTTGGGCGATTTTTCAACTTATCAGCAATTTTTGGTTGTAATTCAGCACCGCTATTATGAGCAGATTTAAGAAAAGTAAATTAAATAGACAATTTTATTTTGTTGTCTAGATATCACCCTATACACTTCCAGCTTGTAACATCTGAAATAATCTAATTTATTGAAAAATAAATCCTCTTTGATTTTATAATGCCTCCTTGTTCTTATGTGGGTTTTTTGTCATAACACAAACCTTAACCCTAACCCTAACCCTTCAGTGTACTGAGTAAGTTATCTAATATAGTAGAATTAGTTTATTACTACAATTATTTTAGCATTATTTAATGCATTAAATTTTATCACAACTACTGGTGGATGCTGATAATGTTGTACGCGTGTTCCCTATCTGCACACACTACACCACTGAGGGCATTAAATTAAGCAGTTAGCAGGTTATTTGTCTGTGCTGAATATTAAATAAGACACTTCAGACTGCATGCCTATAAAAAAAAATAATAAGAGTCCCAACTGGTTTGTGTCAGCTCGTGGTCCGACTCATCCATCTGTATTCAACTACCAGAAACAGGCAGCAATTCCTTTGGGCAAGCAGGATCGACCACCAGGACTGCTGCTGTCTGACGGCTTCTGAGCTGTCAACATGGAGAACAGAAAAAGAGCAACCATCAGCCCAAATCAGCAATTAACAAATAACCTTTTACATTACTTAAGGGTCAGCTCTTGCATCAATCTGGGATGGTAAATACGTTGCACTCTATTGCTATCATGAGAGAGAAATGCAGTGTTTTGCAGTTTTGGGTCATTGGGTTAATGAATTCCGCTCGGCTCTGCAGTAACAGTTTGTTATTTGTAGTGTATGCTGTCCAGTGCAGTAAGAATGCAGCGACTTGTACAAAAAAATGCTTCACAAGCGTCTGGCTCAGCACAGCAGAGTCTAATCCTCAGGACAAGACTCGGCAGTCCACCTGCACCTGAAAGAAATGGGAGACTCCTTTAAGGACAGTAATGTCCAGGTTTTAACCAGGACATTACTTTAATCCCAATCCCAAATTCTTTAAATGCTGAATGCCAGTCCAATTAGTCCAGTTGTGTGTGTACGGTAATTAGAACACCACTGTTCAAGGCAGTGTGTGGCAAACTGTCAACTGAAATACTTTTCCAATAAATGCTAATTAAATGTATTGCTGACAACATATCAGCTACTTAGTGCATTGTTTTCGGTTCAAACAATTGTTTTTTAGATGCTGTAAATAAATACACCACCGAATCAGTAAGCTGCGATTTTCTTCTCTAATTCAGTCCAAAATCTGTGTTTTGGGGACATGATGACAGACACGTTCCCATCGAGGGTGTTATGTCCTACAATTTTACACCACAATGTCCATCATGCCCAGCTCCACCAAGTGGTTAATGAGGTTGAATTACAAATTACACAGTCGGTTTAACCCTGATTGCAAAGGCTAGCCTGAATCCAAGAAATCTGTGAGGCATCAGATCATTGTTTCCTTATTTCTTTATTGTAATGCTGGAAGGCACAAATTTAAGACATAGATATGCTGCAATGAAGATTTCCCTCCCATTTAGCTACTCTCTCCCTGAATATCCATTCATTTTCATATCTATCAGAAGACCGACTGGTTTAAAAGACTTGTGACAATAGAAAGCACAGTCAGATTGTTGTGTTGTGCATCTGTGTTCTAACACACAGTATATATGTGTGCAGTATTTTGTGTTGTTCTTGTAACTATAGCAACTTCTGATTTTTCACCTGTATGTCATGTTGCTTCTGTCTGTAAATACAAATATCAAGCAACTAACAAGGCACATTGGGCCTTCTGGGTGTACGTTAACATACATTGTGTGGACTTTTTAATAACATCATGAAGAGAACAGTGAAAAAAATAATTCTCCTCTTCTTCAGTGTTCTTCATCACAAGGTAGCGGCCACTGAATAAGTCACTTAAGTCATTCTCCCACACATTCCATGTATTAAGTGTACTTTTCTTTTACCATGTGTCCTTCCGCTTTGTCACACTTTTCCTTATTTTCTATAGCATAAACTCTGTGAGCTGACGCAGGGCTTACAATTACATTTTGTTTTGATTTTTGCCAAAATAACAAACAAATATGTAGGCACGTGTAGTTTATGCACTAGTATCAGCTGGAATTATTTCCCTCTGGCTCTAGGTGCAGATCTGGGATAAAGGCAGTCTATCATCAGCGAGCCAGACACCTAATGTAAGCATCAAGAGCAGCTCCAAATTTGCCCCGTCTTGAAACTGACGTTTAATGAACTACAATAAAAATGAGGTTCCTCACACAAGAAAAATGCTGAGTGCATCACTAATAAGGTTAATTTGAGTCATTAGCATTAGGCATTAACCTAAGTGTGTATCCGCTTTGGTGCTGTCCTCTTTTTTTTATTGACAAAAACAGTGTCAATAGAATGACACTAGAAGATGGATTCCCAATTTAATTATCATTAGAGCTCATAATAAGGATATACTGTTTAATAAAATATAGAAATAAGGATGTAATCTTAAATTATTTGATACAGGCAAATGTATTTGTTTTTGATGCTCTTTCACAGGAATAAATTTGCTGAGTTGCTTCTTTAACGCCACTGAGGAAGAGATTTATTTAACAAAATAAAAAGCACATCAGCGCATTGGTTGCATATTGATTTGTAGCTTTACCCGTCTGTGTGTGTGCTTTATACAAAATATGTGGTTACTGGCTTGAGTGTCCCATTTCCCCCAAACTAATTACAGTCACAAATTAAGGTTAGCCTGAAACAGCACAACACTTATCTCCAGCCACACCATAGACTTAATTAAAAATGGCAGCCTTTAAGACTGCTGCCGAATGAATCATTTCTCTGAGATGTTCCCCAACAGTTTATACATGAGAGCTCGACTGGAAGCTGCTATTAAATTCACCAGACCTACTGTTGCATACAGTGGGCCAGATAAGCCTCATTTGAATAATTCCCATATAGCTCTGAAGCCTTATCTCCAAGTTTACCCATCAGAAATGTGTGGTGCCATGCCTATTAAGTTGTCAGACACCACAGCACCACTGCTAATCAATAATAATAATAAGGTTCGGATGCTGCATTGTACTTTGGCACAGATATTATTGACATCCCATCAAACTTTAAGGTCTATAATAGGCTCTGCCTTCACAGCAAAATTGACATTTTACATTCTCTTCAGCCATGTCCTTGTTATGTCTGTGCAATCTGGGAAAAGTAGAACATGCCATGCTTCACTGTGGGCTTAAGGCCTTGGGAGTTGATTGTACAGTAGCAAGAAAATGACTAAGCTAATGGCTAAGCTCCAGATCTTGGGTTTGTAGGTCTAAATCCCAAAACCATTAAATCACTCTGTATAACAGATTAGCAGGAGACTATTAGTTGAAATTTGCAATCCCTCATGCAAAGTAGGCATTACCTGCCATAAACACGTTTAAAGTAGTGAGCAAAGGGCCAATCAGTGGGCCGGGACGTAATTAAGTGGAGGAGTTATAGATGATAGCAAATCTTTGTCGTGGAAATCTCAAGAGTAAAAAAGACACAGTGGAGAGAATGGACAAAGTCACTTTCACTATTCATTAAGTGTACATAAAGCTGATCCACGCAGACTGGGAGCAAGAGCCTCTGCAGCACGGGTGTGTTCAAATGGATCTCTTCAGCTGTGTGCCAAGAATATTTTGGAGCCTGAGGTCCGGATGTGTCACAGAGTCGCCTCTGTTCAGCTTTGCTTTAAGGTGTGAGAGTGGCCACGCACTGATTCTTTGGTAAAAGATCTTTGATACATTTATACAGGCAAGGCTAAATTAGTTTCTCTACCCAGAAATTGTGTATTTGGGGCTTTTACTCTCTTTCAAGATGTTCTTTGAATAAAAAAAGGGCAATTTTAATGATGGTGCAATTATCATCGTTAATGTTTGTAATGATGACTGTGGATGAAGAGGCAGATGAAAGTGCTGCGATCGATCCCCATTCTGCAGTTTTTCATGTGAGATCAGGGTGATAGTCACTTTTTGACACGACACGTTATTGCGTGTTTATTATTGTATTTCCTATCTCCATGCCTTTTCTGCTTACCTTTCCGTTTTCGTTGCAGTGGACTAATGCGAGGCTTAAATGAATTGGGAAAAAAACGCGCACGTAAGCGCGGACACACGCACACAAAATCGCACTTCCATCGGCACGTTTTTATACCGTGTGTGTGTGTGTGTGTGTGTGTGTGTGTGTGTTCTGCATGCGTGTGTGCGGACAAAATCGCATTTTGGATAAGTTTTCAATGCGTGCGGTAAAAGTAGGTGAGGATTGTGGCGCATTGGACGGGTGGAGTGTTTAATGAACGGAAGTGGGAGGGAGATCACGCACAACTCCTGCTGGATGCGGGGACGCTCCAGAATGATGATAGATGGAAAGACGGAGGGATTCACCGTGAGCAACACTGACCGCTTTTTTGTTTCACACAGAAGTGACGAATGAAACGCAAAAGGTAAATCAACTTGATTTTTTTGTGTGTTTTTTTGGAGACCCGGTGTTTTCCAAAGGGATTTACGCACCAGAAAGCACTGAAAGCACTGCAGAGATGAGCGCTGCGTGGATTCACGCGCTCCTGGATGATCCCCTCTCTTGATAAAGGGACAACAGAGGACATACCGAGGATGTTTTTGATGTTTTCCAAAAGAAGACTGCAAAGGTGGAGCGATTAGAGAAGGGCTGATGACGGGACCACTAATCCTTTCAGTGCATCAAAAGGACCAGAGGGTATTAGAAACGCTTGCATGGAGAGAGAGTTTACAACTGTTTTTGATTTTATACGAAACTGGCGATTAGCACTTGTGAAAATACCTGCAAGGCTCATTTGTTTCACGTCCACCGGAAGGTTGTGTGGTTTGCGCGTTTTTCCGGTGTGAAAACTCTCTTCTCAATCTTTTTTTTCTCTTCAAGTATTCCTGAATCTAAATGGAATTAGTTGAGTCTGAAGCCGTTTGTGAAAGGAACAGACATGGTACATGGGCACAGCTTCCATCACGGTAAGGCACCGTCACTTGAAGCGCATTTAAATACTCGGAGCTCTGACTGGCTCGCTTTGGGAAAAAAAGAAGCCGCGTCAACGTCAAAGGACTCTCGTGGAGAGCAACAGATAGAAACGCACGCATTTGAGGCGACGCACACCAAGATCACGGTGTTAGTTCTTGTGTCATTGCCAGTTCTCTTTTTTTTTTTCATTAATAAATTTATTATTTTTTAGTTTATTCATTTATTTATTCATTCGTTCGTTTTCAATCAGAGTAGGAATTACTAGCGACAGATAAATGTCTTTGTTTGATGAATCCTTTATATCAGTTTATTAGCAGAGTGCCTTCCTCTGGCCAGCACCATCAGTGTGTGTGTGTGTGTGTGTGTGTGTGTGTAGAAATGTGCAACATCTCAAAACAAAAATCATGAATGCAACCCTATTGTAACTCTAAACCATAAAGTTGCATGGTAGTTGAAGCATAATTAACAAAAATGGTCCAATAGATTATCTGTAATAAACGTAAATGTTGAAAAAATGGCTATTTAAATTAATTAAGGGGGGGGTCTGAATCCACCACTTTATCTCGAACTGTAATGAGTTTTCTGCCACCCGTCCAGTCCTTGTACCAAGTTTGATGACTATCAGACACTTTTTGTTTAATCCCACTGACGGTAGACAAATGAGGAAACAAACCAAACTGATCACGTCACAAGAATAAGCATCTGTACATGTCACAAATAAATATATATTTGTCTTTCTGTCCTCATAGTTGTTGCAAGTCTTCTCATACTTGGGTTGTCTGGGGCAACGAGGAAGGATACAACAGGTAATCTCCATTACCACTCTCCAGATGACTCATCGTTAATTATCTTCTATTGCAAAGCTTCAAAGTCCCCTTTCTCTTTTTTGCTGTGTAAATTCTATAGTGAAAAACAATTCTGGAGTGAAGCCTGCAGGTCAATGTGGAACGTGGGTAAAGGAACCAGAAGGAGGGCTCTTCACTTCTCCCAATTACCCAAACAAATACCCACCAAACACAGAGTGTGTTTACATCCTTGAAGGTAAAAAAAAAAAAAATCGACCTTCTAGCATCAAGTTTTTTAAAAAAAGGTAATCCAAAATGTGTTATTTGAGGTACAGCAGCGATGGGGCTATCATGGAAGGGAGCTCAGACGCATTTAGATTGTGAGTGGCTATACTTCAGGCTGGTATTTTTCACATTGATAGATGATAATTGATTGATGAGTGCAGATAGTAAAGGTTTAAGAATTGTCAAATTCACCTCCTGATTGTTTCAGAGCTGAATAGCAGCCAGGATAGTCCATGCAGTATGTGCAGTATTGAGGTTGCAGATAATGAAACAGGTTGAGTGTTTGTCAGTGAAAGGATGACCAATATTTTATTCTCTGCTTTGTGCTTAGTTGTAATTATTTTTCACTGTATCTTCCAGCGCCTCCGAGGCAATGTATCGATCTACGCTTTGAGGAGAATTACGCAATTGAGTCCTCTTGGGAATGTAAATTTGACAACATCGAAGTTCGGGATGGACCGTTTGGCTTCTCCCCAATGCTTGGACGATACTGCAGTCAGCACAGCCCGCCTGATATCCAGAGTAGTGGCCGATACCTCTGGATAAAATTTGTGACAGACGGTGAACTGGAAGCGGTGGGATTTTCGGCAAGTTACAACTTCACTGCAGGTAAATCTTTTTGCAGTTGTTTTCGCCATACTGTGAGTTGTTTTTTTTTTTTTTGTCTGTTCATCCATGCTTTATAGCACCATAAGATCAATGCCCCAAATGAATAAGAAACAACAGCTATAGTGGGAGCCTTGTGGGAGCCTTGTGGGAGCCTCTTGTGGTTTTATTGATTGTCAGTCCATACACACTTCCATTGACAGTATTCCCTCACTGGCTGGAACATCCTTGGCTTGGCTGTTATTTTTTTTAATTTTTCTGAGGTGATGATAGTGTCAGAATTGAATGCAGTTCAACAACATCAATGGTGGCATTGCAGTTCTATGTAAATCATCATCTTCTAGGCCTTTGATGACAAGGAATCAGGACATAATAACGATTTAACATCCCTTCACCTATACTTGACTGGGTTTAATAACACTGTCAACTTTTTTAGTGCGCTTGAAAGTCGTAAAAGTCACAGTGACAGGAACTGGGGGTGCTAATTTGTGACCCATTTTACCACTGGAGATTTGAATGTGTCATTTCTTTCTGCATATGAGGAAACTTTAAGCAAGCTGGAAGACATACTACTATACTACGAGTTATTGGAAAGTATGTAATCAAGGTGAAGAGGGACTGTAGATTTATCTTAAATGCTGGGCTCACAGTTTCAAGCAGATTTAGAAATCTGGTCTGGGACATTGGTCAGTACAGATGTTCGGCATAGATTATGTGGTAATATGAGGGGTTTACACATCCGGTCTTAAACCTCTTGCCTTGCTGGCAGACTCGTAGGGGCTGCCCCCATTAATATCAAACATGTTTGATTATTTAGGATTTAAAATCTTGATGATTGCGACAGTATTTTTTGAATAACAATAGGAGAGGAGAGTGACATCCTGAAGCAGCTGCCCAATGCTGACAAACCCTTTGAGGCTAACGTCAACTAGCGTTCAGCTATTGATCAAAATTGAATCCCACCTTCACTTTTTGCTGAAGAGCGGGCAACCGATATTGACCATGTTTTCTCAACTATTTTTTAATCCAGACTCATTTAGCCTCTTGCTTTAGCTTTATCTCATTATAAAACATCAAAAGGTTTTGCACCCCCTAAAACCGGGTTCCCCCGGTTGGGAACCCCTGAGCCAAAGGCTGCAGAGGCTATGTAAATGTGGTACCATCAGAGGCAGTAAGAAATGCTGGTGTAACAGGTGCTGGAGAGCTCAGCACAAGAGAGCTTAAGTGTCAATGGAGTCCATCTAGCAGAGTGCGAGTGTGATTTCCATGAGTTATCTGCCAGAATAAAGACATTCTATTTTATAAAAGATGTTACCATGTACTCAGGTCTGTCTGCCCATTATTTCCTGTTCTGCGCTTCACACTTAAAAAACAGTTAAACATTTTATGATATGCTTATTCTCTTTTTTTTTTTTTTTGAGATTGCTGAATCCTATTAACTTCTCTAATACAGTTTGCCTGTAATGTGATCAGAATGTGATCAGTCAGAGCTCATCTTGAGACGCTGCCAAGTGTCAATCCTGCCTGATCTCGCTCGCTTAAGCAAGCTTGGGGGAAAATGTTGCAAGTTATAGTATTGGCTACAAAATGTCCTGCTACACAAAGTAAAGCATCCGGGTTACATGTCCACAATATAAAAGACTATTGAATCAACTATCTGAAGGAATCTTGTAGTTCCCTCTAAACAGTCATGCCCAGCAAGGCAGGGCCGTATTTTATTTTGCAAACTGATTTCTCTGATAATTTTTCCATCCGTTGTGTGTTTGTTCTGATTTTGTATTTGTTTGTTTTTTTATTAAGTAGGGGCATCTTTTGTGATATTGTGCCACTGACTATGTGCTCATTTCAGTACTGTATATGGTGATGCAATGGGAAACGCTACACAGATGAAGGTATTGGCTGCATTTGAAAGTGTAATTTCACCGAGGCGAGGAACCATTGTGTGTCTGTGGGGTATGTGAGTAGGCAAAGCAGATGGGGATCTGAGCAGCATTTCTTTTCTCAGATCATTTCAGTGCACAGTGACTTTAGGACTCTGTGGACCAGAAGATTAAGTGGTGTTTCAGCACCTTGAGCCACATCCGGAGTAAATAAATGCTGCAACTTCTTCACTCTTGCTCCCTTTTCTCTGATCACTGGGTTTTTGCAGAGCCAAGACCTCATGGTGAGGCAGATGTTGCTGCTGAGACTCAGGCAGTGTTTACAGCTGCCTGAGTCTCTTTTCTTTATCCAAAGGCGTGTGGCAGGCTCTGCCTTTATTGAAGGCGTATACTCATACTCATGTGGCTCATTAGGGATTTGACTGCTCCTTAGATGTAATTTATAATTTTGGTTGTTCCATTTATGAAATATGAAGACTGGAGTTGGATTTCATTTATAGTAATGGGTTAACTCACATTGCCAAATGTAGTCTGGGGGAAAATGCTTGATAAAAATGAATTGAATCTGTGCTGTAACAATCTCATGCCAAACACAAACTATTATTTATCACAGTAAAGAAAGCCCCAGTGTTGTTCTCATGCTATGAGATTGATCAGCATGAAATTTAGCTTCATGTGTGGCCTCACGTACCTTCGGTAACACCGCTATGCTATGTTTTCCACTACTAAGAATTCCAGCCATATCTAATGAATATGTATTTAAATGACATTGATTGATCTGGGTGCCTTACAGCCCAACCATGCTCTAAATGGACCGAGATTAAAAAACAAAAATTAAATACAGTACCGATATATATAATGATCCATTTAATATTATAGCTGGAAAAGGATTTATGAGCCTATCCTAAAAGAGGCAGGGCCATGAGATTGAAGCTAGATGGGTCAAACTGGGAAATTGAAAATTGAACAGTCGAAATAGACTCTGTGCTCCCAGAGGAAACCGATTTGGCAGCGCCACTATAAGTCTCACACTCTCACATCCACCTCCAAAGTCATTTTCCAGTCGTGAAACCTGACATTTAAATGTTGGAGTCACTCTTTATTCAGCCTCATCCACTGAATTCTCATAAAGCTCTTTCCAAAGACATTGGCTTTCACCAGATTGGCTGAAGTCATAGAATAACTCACGATGATCACCATTCATTTTAGCATTGATTATCATGAAAATTGCAGTGAATGCAGACAGTAAAAAAACGAATTACTAAGGCTACAAGATCAGCTCATAGTTGTGTCCCCATCTTTCCCAGCATCTGCTCTGGTATCAGTCAGGATGTATGACCGGCAACTAGGGATGTGCCGATCCAATCACGTGATCGGTCATAGTGAGGAATGTGTTTATCTCCATGAGCTGCTTGATTATCTTCAGTTCTAATATTCACAAACAAAATCTTATTCCCAATGTCGTGTTCATGTTGTAAGCCTCATCATTTACTCCTCCTTACGTCTCCTGAAGATTATTGTTTAATCTTTACCTGTTGCCATGTGAACATGGAACATTTCATTCCACTTGTCGATTTGATTTGAAGCGTTTGTTAATGCCGTAGTGCAATGGATGCTTTGTTCATTATATCTTTTAAAGGTATTAGTGACCCTCCAAACATTGCTAGCCATCCAGGAAGAGGGTGTACTTTGCATTTGGCCCTCTTTGTCGGCTTACTAATTTTTGATTTTCCCCACTCATTCAAAGCCAGTCATACGTGAAACTAGATTTCCTACCTGAGGATGCATATCTTACGCATGAGAAAATTCAGTCTTGCTCTCACAAGATCACTCTGTTAACACGACTGCTTGTTGATTTATGTTGCAACATTTATCAGGAAACAATATATTCTAGATTTATTACTCAAAGTTTTATGATACATTTGTTTAAGTCAATTAATCTCATTTTGAAAATAATCACCTGCCTTCACATGGGGTGGGAAAGAAGGGCCGTTGCTGTGCTTGAGCCCAGCTGAAGAAACGCTTTCCTCTACACTGCCTCCACTTAAGCAAAACTAGACAGATGGACAGATTTGGACAGATTTGCATTGCAGGCACACTTCTTGCAGCTGTGAGAGAGGTCAATCACACCCTTGCTCTCCTTGCTCATTTCTGTTTTTTTTTTTCTCAGCGTACACTGCCTCCTTTATTCTGCTGTTTCCTTTCTATCTGACAGTTGTGTTGAGTTTTGCACTCTGGATATATCCTGGATGAGTTGGTGGACATTATTTAAATGATATTCACTACTGTCTATATTAAAGGATAGGTCAAGATTAAGATAGATTTTCTGAAATATTTGAATGAGGCACGAAGCCAAAAGCACTCCAGAGAATATATAGTTTGTTTTTTTTAGGAATCTTACTATAGCAAAAATTCAAGTTTCTAATAAAAGAGAACATAAAGGCAACCATTTATTTCTGTGCAATGAGAGTTTATCAATTGTTTTTATTTGCGGTTTTACATTTATATAGTAATGTTGCTAAAAAGCGTTTGGATGCTTTATCTGATGATGTAGTGACAGACACCATGAAAATTTCATCTTAGAAAGGAAAAAGTGGGATTTTTCAGCATTTAAAACTTCCCAAAAAATGTATTCAAACAATTTTACTTTTGTGTCTTCTCCCATCCCATCTCTGACTTCACACATTGCTCCTTCCTGCTCGGCAGAGGAGTCCCAGCACAAAATGTTCCCCCTGGCTTATCAGACAAAGAGCCTTCACTCAAGTTTATCACCCCCTGGAACTTTACTCACAGTCCAATAGGATGGCAGCTATTTATGTCCTATGGCTGTTTCAGCCTCTCCCAGCAAATTACCCTGCAGATCCATCAGTGGCTCAGTCTGCCTCCTGCTTCTATCCTCTGTGGCAGTTGATCAGTCAGTCCTGCTGTTCAGCTGCAGATGCTGTGGGGGTCAGAGCACTGCGCAATTGGAGTAATGCAGGGAGTTGGGTTTATTTGTGGCCTCTTCTGGAAATTGGAATGAAGGGGCTGAGCGTGCATGTGTGTGTATCTACTGTCCATGCACGCTACGTATCAATACCCCTGTGCAAACATTGAGAGCTGGAGCAAGCCTCTTTCCAATCTGTAACAGAATTATGGCCTGTGTCCTTCCTGTGCTACATCCACAATGTAGCGTAACCTATTGTGCATTCATACAGCATTCACATGTTGCATTTGCTATTCGCTCTCAGCGCTGTAATGGGAGTTATCATGGTTGTCGTGTGTTTTCTTTGCTCCCTAACCTAGGGCCTGTTATATTAGCCTATCGCTGCGTTCTCTCTCTGTATTAGACAGCAATGAGATTGAACTGTACATTTTTTTACTCTGCACACATTAAGGATTCAACCTGCTGAAAACAGCTGGGAGTATTATACTCTTAAGAGTTGACTGAAAAGGTCTTTTATTTTTGCAAAGTGAATGAATGAATGAATAAATGAATTTCGAAGGACGTGACCGAGGAGAAGGCTTTACATGCTTTCTAATTCATGCTTTTATTTCCATGCGTTACAGTGTCTTCCGTTAACATACTGGAATACAAATACATCTGTTTCAAAAGGAGAATGAATGAATGCATCCTCTGGTTTTATTATGTGCATCGTTGCTCCCTCTGATTTTCTAACAACCATTTTGGGAGCGGATTGAACTCAACATTCCCAGTTTATCATCATAAAGCAAATTTCAAAGGGACCTAAATCACATTTGGCATCAGAGTAACCTGATAGATAATGCCAAGATTTTGTTTTGCTATTGGGAGAACAATACAGCCGAGCAAGAGCATGATGGGATCGGATTATGAAATGTGGAATTTAAATAATCCTCGCTACATTTCAGGATGATCAAACGTAGAAACTCAACAATATATAAAACTCCCTTACAGAGTGGCAATAAAACGATGGGGCATTTCAGGTAATGAAAGCCAAGCTTGGGTCATACACCGGCTGTCTCTCTAAATATACTGTTGGAACTGTGAAGCAGGTTTAATACAAATCATTACCCTTCTGTTGGCTTACAGGAAAGCCGTGGCAAGTGGGTTATGTTTTACAGCTGATTCTCTCGGTTGGCTCAGTCCATCATAATATGTTTTTCTAGTGTTCAACAAAGGAAGAAATATTAAATTTAATAATGATGGAACATGTTTAAAGAATAGAACGGATGATTGGACACGTTGTTATGGACTGGGCGGGGTATGATATTGCAGCTTATGCCATAATGCTCCACAAAAAGCTTGGTTCTCCCCTCCCCCTGGTCTCCCCTGTCGGCATGAAGGATTGGTATTGCACCCAGAGGATCCATCAGGTGAGATTGCAGGATGCTAAACCCTTTGTGCAAGAAAGGCCAGGTTCATTTGAAATGTTTACTGTTTGGGGTCCTAAAGGCATTTGTGACATTTGGTCTACTTGGGCTGTGCGACACATTGCACCAAGGTCCGAGTTGTTTCAGTACAGTCTGAGGCGGTTCCCCGAAGGTAACAGAAATCCCCCTGAGACAAAAGAGCTGAAAGAATCTTCAATGCGACAAACATGAACCTGTGGTTTGCAGGGTGTCGCATTCCATTCAGTTTTTCCTCACCAGCCTTCTGTCCCTGCTTGCATTGCTTATCCATGTGTGCTCATTAAGTTGCAGGGGGCTGCAAGAGAGCATTTTCATCTGACCCTCATAGTAAAAACGGCACGCCTCTGTAGCCTAGCAAGTCAGATCTGTTTCTATTCTCAAATGAACACGAACAACCTGCTGAACACCACAGCCTTTCTGGCATATTTTCTATTTGACAAGCTTGATTAGTCAAAGCACTCCCATACAATGGAATGCACGTGGCCACTCAGCACTGCTGGCTCTCATTATTACCCTACGTAGGGACATACAGCCAGGAGAGTGGCTGAGGAAGAGGAGACTGCAGCTACAATACTGTAGACATGAGTGACAAAAGGAAAGAAGAATTCAACAATTCAGAGAAAGATTTGGATTGCTGTGAATAGGTTCCGGCCTTGCTGCGAGGAAGGCTGATAAAAGACCGTCTTCTCCATGTCGCCTCAAGGCTCTCCTATCTGAATATTCAATGAGCTGACACTGGAATTTCTTGCCACCATCTATAAGAGAGTGCCAATTGGGTTTTTACATTGTGGCCTCTAATAAGCCTCTGTGCCTAACACACACACAAATGACTCTTCACGTTGAAGATTCGTGCATGGTGATTTTTACACGTCCTAATAAACAGCCTTGAAACCGCTTAAACTAACAGTTTGCACTGTGTCTCATCTGCTTGTCCATTACGTTGTCAGAAAAGGCATATTAGTAAACCATTCAGCACACTTCTATATTTTATTTTTTTACTTTGGATACTGACATCATACATTTTGCACAGGTCAGGGGGATTCTTCACTGGCAGTACTAACCATCAATCTGTTCTGTGCCACAGATACAACATCCGCTGAGGGTATCGCATACGTGTCGGGCAACGGTTAAGTGAACTACCTCCGTCCGTCCACTAGCAAGATAACTCAAAAAGATCTGGATGTATTCTGATGAAATGTTCAGGAAATGTTGGGAATGTTACCGGGAATAGATGCTTAACGTTTTCTGATAATCCAGAAAAGATGCTGGATTACGGATCAGTTTGATATTTTCAGTAAGATTGCAGTTAATAGAGCTTCACAATCTGTTCCTCAATATCTCGGTTGCTTATTGACCAATGTTTATGGAATTTGTCACAGTCATGTAGGATGGGATCCTCTATCTGACCACAGAATTTCATCTTGATCTGATCCCGAATGGACTCAGTAAAAAGTATTTCATTTTAACATTGAAATTCCCATTTACGGATTTTAAAAAATCTGTGAAAAATATACATCAACTCTGATTCACTTGTACTTTTCATGGTTGGTGTGTAAAGATACCAAGAGCAATTTAGAACCTTTTGGTGATGATCCAGATCACCATGTGGATGGTCTAAATCCAATTATGAGGGGACTGAGTGCTTTTCTAGTTGAAAGAAGAGCAGTAGTCACGCACATGCAAAAACACATGGCTGCTGATGCTTTTTGTGACATTTCTCATCCAGGACGAGTCAAGCTGGATTCTATCCGTGGGGAAAGTACTCAAATCTGTACGCGTTTCCTAATTCCTGTGCACAAACACAGACGTACACACTGGACTTCCTCTGAGCAGCGACAGCTGAACTCGGTTCAAAAAAAAAAGATCTTTATGTTGCACTCCACTGTGTTTGTGGAGGGGACGTTGGTCTGTTTACTGGCTCTAAGAATAGAAGTGATTGTCATAAAGAAAGATTAGTGAGATGTGTCTTTATGAAGAAGAGGTTTATACTGTATGTTCTACAAATCTTTTCCCTTTCCTACAGTATACGTATTCAAAACTACCCCACAACAAGCTTAAATATTCAGAGACTTACTTTTGGGTCTCTAGCAATAAAATGTAAAATTCAAGTGAGATTGAAATCGCCATCCCGTGTCTCGATCGATAGCTGTGTACCACAAAGAAAGTGGGATTAGGTTCAAACCCTCGAAAAAAAAACCTCATTGTTTTAGTCGCCTATAGAAGAAACTAACTGTGACTCAGGGCTGAGTCATCGATTTTATTGTGTATCTCAGGAGGTTTGGGAAAATACTGGCACACTACAGCGTGCGTAGAGGAGGCTGCCATCTGTCGTAAATATTAATTTACTCGGGGCACAAACTCAGAAGTGAGGTGTTAGCTCATAGCGAATGATCTCTTAACACATTATTTGTAAAATATCAATGGATTTGCCCTTTATTTAGAAACATCTGCTGCTTCAGCAAACAGGCCCTGACGTGTCTTTTGGATTGGGTTTTTCATTTCAAATATGTGAGGAGGATTTCAACAGCTAGAGGCAACAGTTTGCACTCAGTTCAGAGGCGTAAAGCCACAGAAATGATCGCAATTACCTCCCATAAACAAACAGATGGGACATATTAGAGGAAAATGAGTGCAAGTGAATTCATATCTTGCTCCAATGATTTCTTTCCCTCATTTATGACAGAGGGACAAAGAGCTGCAATTACATCTCAATCATTTTCCATAACTGTGATTACATTGGAGAGGGATCTTTATTTGATCTCAATCTTTTAGCAAAGTTAATATCCATCAGATTCAAACCCTCAGAGGAGTGTGCAGATACAGCCCCACCCCACACGCAGACACACTCTTCATTTTAGTCACAAAAAAGATCATTTGAAAACATTTGAAAATCTTTTAACAGGACGTGGCACATGTTGCTTCCATTAACTTCTGACCCCTAAGTTGGTACAAATATTCTTTTCATTTTAGTTAGTGGTGAATTGGATGTTACATTGGCATGCATGTTGAGTATCGACCTCTGGCAGACATCTGGAAAGATCATTCATTCTTTTATGAGCACATGTTCACTTACTGCCACGCTGACTGCACATTAAAAAAAAAAAAACCCTCTCCAATGACGTGGAAATAGACATTACATCTGTCAATCTTTCCAGGTGACTAAAGCCTGAAATTGCATATGTTAATCGTTTGTAATGCAACCCCCTGAAACTATCCCATTTATGTTTTTCATTCTGAGTCATCTCAATCAATTTGCCTTCCTCTTATATAAGCAGACATAAGCAACTTATCATCTTCATCAGTCATTTTTTAAATTCACTTACTAGGGAATTATGTAATTTTGGAGAAACCTTGGTTTTTTTTGCCCCCACATCGATTCGTCTGAGGCTTTTTTACTTGTAAATGTGTGTGGGAAATGAGAGGGAGAGATAGCAACACTAATGGGGTTTATCAAAGTCAAACTGACAACAGTCTGGGCCTGAGCTTCAGAACCATGTCACCACTTCACTGCCAAACCTTGTGGACGTCCATCAAACACAGAGGCAAGAAACATCCGAAATGGACTCAACTGGATGATTGGAATGTTTATTTTATTAGAACGGATACTTTAATGAAGGGATCAATAAAAGGAGTGAGCTCAAACAAAGTGACACAAACACCTCCTTTCTATATGAAATTGAGCGAAACAATGAAGAAGCTTCATCTTCATCAGTAGATTAGACCCCGACACTGCAAGGCCTGCGCCAACATGCTTTATGACATGCCATTGATTCAAGAGAAAATTCGACTTCTCATTCAGGGGACAGACATTGAGAAACAGAAGTTCTATTTGATTGCAGTGGGTCTGACCAGCAGCGTTTTTCTCTCTGCGAGATACGAGCTGTTCTCCCTGTTTTTATTATACTTCAAAGGTTACATGCAAAATTTATGCAGTGTATATACAGCATATATATATATATTAATCTTCTTCATAGCTGTGGGCACACTTTAATCCAGCATGAATGCATGTGAGACTGTCCATTTGGATGTAGAGAGATGACTGCACACTGGCAGTAATAAAATAAAATAAAAAACAGTAAACCCATGTATAGGAAAAATGCGTTATGTGCAAGAAATATATTTGCATACAGCTGATCATGCTTCACTTTAAATTACATGGTGAGACCTTCTGAACAGCCACATTTCTTAAATGGAGCTTGCTTACTTACTTCCTTAATCACTGGTACTCTGGTCTATCTATTAATCTCTATCTAGAAAATTAAACTTAATGGCTTCCATCATTTGAAGAGATAGATACCTTATCTGGCCACTGTGAATGCAAATATTTGAAAGACATCTTTCATACGTTGATGTGTTTCATGGTATAATCGTCAAGATATCAGAGTAAGAATTGATTACGAATGATTGATTTTTCAAGATCAAGATTGTTTATGTAGACATGGCCTAAATATTATTCTCTTTGTGCATTAGCTTGTCAGTAAAAATTACAGATATGCTCATGCCCACATAATCATATAATTTTTTTATATATAAATGCTGCACAAGCAAACTGCAAACCCTAGTGAGCCAACAACACACATGCACACACACACATCTCAACTGTATACGGTAGTTATTGATCACTCCTTTCTATTTTGCAGACAGATGCTGTCTCTCCCAGGATGGTACTAGACCTTTAGACCCGTGGCCTTTCTTTCTCCCCTTAGCCTCCCTCCCCCTTTTTCCCCCTCCCCTTCTTGCAATGCTTCATCACATCACTGTGTGCCTCTCTTTTAAATTTAAACAGTTTGAAGTCCTTCACATTTGTCTTTCTCGCCATCTCTTTCTGCTTCTTTCAAACTGCTCACCTGTCTTATCTCATTTCTCAATACTGTGTAATAGTGCATATCTTTTTCATTTCCCTCACTCTCTCCAGCCCTTGCTTTTTTCCCAACTATCTGTTTCTTTATTCTCTTTCTACTTCAAAAACCATCCCTTCACTCACTTTCCCTTATTTTTCTCAACAGATCAGACCAATTTATTTTTCTCATCCTCTGTGTGCTTGCCTGTAATTCCGGACATTTTAGAATTGAGAGGATATATGGTACCTCTGTAGCAACATACTGGATATCATACTGTCATACCAATTGATACCGTCTGTGTCACAGGAGACTCGGGATCAACCAATATTTTCTTTGTTCAATTGATCCCAGTTATTAGAAATTAAGAAGACGAATACAGTAATTACGTTTTTGAAGTGACATGAACTTTAATTTAAAATATCAGTTACAAAATTGATACGGGGCTAGCTGTGTTTGATCCTAGTCTGGTATAAAGCCAAGTCAAAAATGTCCCTTAAAACAACATCTTCCTCACTGTGAACAGTAGTGATTGAAATGTATGCCTTGTATGTATGTAAATGACATCTTACCCACATTATTATAAATCTGGAGCAAAAGATTCAGAAGTGGGTGGTGCTTAGAATCAGAATCAGAATCAGAATCAGAAGGTGTTTATTGCCATTGTCAATGAGGGTTCACAGACTAGGAATGTTTCTCGGTGAAGTCTGTAATGACCGAGTACAAAAAACATACAAGTACAGACCAAATGTGGGTATGAATACGGTTGATTAGAAGCTGCTATATCAAATATTTACAAAGAAGAACTATGTACAGAAAACCCCCAGAATTCAGCTTCAGATCAATGAATAAACTCTGTAGGATGTTTTTTTCTTTTTTTCATCTAAAGAAGCCTGAAATCACACATCTATTGAAATGATTAGTTATTGGTTAGGCGGCATGCAAACTTTGGTTGGTTGGGCTGCATTTAAAGAAGTGAAGGAAATGAACTTATTTGAATGCTGTTGTTTTTAAATAGCGGTTCAAGTGTTCAGGAGATTGATGAAATCATGAACAGCACAGTGAATAACCATGTTACTCTATTTGCGTATACATACATACTCTCAACTAACCATTGCTTTAGCAGTCGCTGATGTGTTTCGCTGTGTGTGTTTCCGGCATGTGTCTCATCTCCAAAGGGCTTCCATGTTTTCTAACAAGTGAACCATGACCTGTTGAATCATTTGGTTGTGGGAGCCACAGTTTGAACAGCTTAGCCAGCAGTAATCTCCTCATCTGGCACTATGTGCTGTGTCAAGCTCAAATGTGTATTATTTCACATTTTTACTTCATGTCCATCAAGAAAAGAGGAAATTATCTTTAATTCAGCAAGTGGGAAATAAAGCATGTGCGAAAAGGAAAATTAATGATTTTCCAGAGCAGGTGTTCGAAGCATTTTGGTTAAAGGCCTAGGGGGTGAAGGAAAATTGGACAGATCTTGCTGTGCTTATTTTTTCATGCTAAAATCTGGCTCGAATATAGAAAAGCTATGTTGTGGTAGAGCTTCTCTTCTGCTTAGACCCCTATACAGCCAGTGCTGAGAGCTAGTATTTGGCAAGCTTCCTGTTGCCTTCTTATTGTGCTGGGGGGCAGGCGAGAATACGTCTGCCAAATGGGCCTGATCCTTCCTTAAAGCTGCAAGTGTTATTTTGGAAAGAAAGAAAAAAAAATCATTCCTGAGGATTAAGATTGGTGAGAATTTTAATTCCTTCAAACTCAAATTGTTGCTAAATTTATATAGTTTTTGCAACCCCAAAAAATATGTATGGTTTATCAACCTAGAGCAGGTCACCTTTAGCTCCAGGCTACCGCTCAACTCCCCAGTTCATGGGGGCTATAGGTGCGAAGGAGGACTTGAATGGATACTCAACCTCATATGCCAATAATAGCACAGTGAACGCATGTTTGTCAGCCATAGTGTATGCATGACACACTGTGAAGCGCATGCAGCAGCTGAGACATATGAACATCGTGCAACAGCGCCTCCATGAGTACCATGGTGTTAGATCATGCGATGTATACTGTATGAAACTGCTCACTTTCACCCTTTGCTATACTCTCTGCTAATAATGAATTGTATTGAGAGAAAAAACACTCATATCCGTTTCAAAAACGTCTAACTGGACTTTCTAAAAAAATAATGTATAGATGAGAAAAGAAGAGCTGCACCTGCAGTCCTTCTGCTAGAAGAGCGGTAGAAGAGGGCATTGGGCTCCAACAGAAGCAAGCTCCATTACAGGCATCTTTAGAAATGGCAAATGAAGGTGTTCTCAAAAGTATAATGAACAAGTAAGTTTGACAGAGGAAGCTTCACAGAGAGGCTGAGCTGCCTCATTGGAGGTTTGCATTCTCTAACTGCTGATTCGTTATCATGAAATAATTTTAGCTGATCTTTAAAACCTGCCGTGAGGGTTTTTTTGACCGATTCGAGCATTGGGAGGAGGCTAGAAATGGAGATGTATGTATTAAACATGTATGTCTGAAGAATAAACACGCCGTCTTTTGGCGAGTAGCAATGTAAAGAATGGAAACTTTGCATTTGTTTTTAAGGAACCAAGCACCTTTAAGACACACTACGATGGACAGAGATAGAAATCTACCCCTCTGCTCAAGGATGAATGAGGATGTTTCCCTTTGAAAACTGCCACAAAAAAAAACTAACAAATAGCTATTGCAACCTCATGCATCACTTTGACAATGTTGCCATTTCGGGAGTCTTGACACAGCTGTCAGATTACTAACAAGAAAAAAACCTGGCAACCCTGATGCAAAGTGATGCCAGACGTCTGTGCTACATGTCGAAAATGATGTAGACCTCGAGGTCTGAGGATGGTGTCTTTGTTTCTGGCATCGCTCTGATGAGTTCGAGGCTAATGACCTTAGAGCCCACAGAGCCCACAGATCCACACAACGATTCTGATCCTGTTTATGTCAAATTCATGAACTCCAGGTTATGTAGCTTGGATGTTAAACAGTAACCCATACAATGCACTGAAATGTGAAAAAACATGTCATAAAATAGTTCAGTAGCAGCGTGTTTGGCATTCCCAACTCAACGGTGATGGGCACAGACTGAAAAAAGAACAGGGCGAGGGGGAAGTGAGGCTTTCCTAACTGCTCTCTGTTCTGCACCATGAGATAGCAAGCATGAGCAGGAAGAGGTTGACAGCACAAAATAAAGGTTGACGTGTTGGCAGCTGCAGTCACTCTCTGCCTCACACAAGGATTGCTTTGCTTTCTCTGACTATGTTTAGTGTAAAACTCCCTTCCTTTTGATTTGTTGAAGAAAATAGGCGCCCTGTCAACACTAACACATTTACAAAGAAAATTCAAATAGTATGTTCAATACATTCAAACCATTGATTGCTGAGAGGGATGCAAGATATCTTCGCATGATGACAATAAAGCTAGGCTAGAAGAACATCTGGTTCTTGTAGTTTTCAGGATTTTCCTGATTAAGATCAATCATCCCTTTCAGCAAAATTCTGATGAGCATCGCTGATTGGTTTGTATAGCTTATAGTAGAGTTGTGTACTGTGTGTTATCTAGCTTTATTTTGCCAATACAGGCTATCAAAAAATAAATCTACTTAATGCTGCAGTTTTTCCTCCCTGGGTCCACAGCAGATATTTCACTGGCGTGTCAGGGGCTGAGTAGAGAAATGAAAATAGATAGATATACTTAAGGGGCAGTAGGTGAAAATTTAAAGAGGGTATGATTGAGGTCCAAAAAAAGCAGCAATGCAGGCATTTCCCCCCTATTCCCAGGTCCTCTGAGTGTCCAGGCATGGATTGGTTATATTTCATGGATACCCTATGCATTTGGGACTTGTATAGCTTATCCCTCAAGGGCAGTCTCACACTGAGCCCATTGGTACTGACTGATGACAAATTGTGCTTGACTGTTCTGCCCTTGCTTCAACTTGGTATATCAGCAGAAAGGGGGAATGTCAATGGACTTGTGGTTTCCTAAAGTCACAGTTGAGAGTACAGTATTATTAGATATTTATCCCAAAGCTATCACCAGTATTCCCCTGAAGCGTTCACCCATTTGGGGTATTTTTCTCATAAACAGTTAAAAACAGACCTCAAGCCTGCTTCTTGAACAACATATGGGCCTTCTCAGTGCATTTTAGCATTACACGTCTCTGCAGCCATGTTAGGTGCTCGCATGGCTGTGTTAATATTCTCAGAATGACAGTTTTGCATGGTACGGTAGTATAGTATGTTAGCATGCTAACAGGTGCATGCTACCAATTTGAGAAATTGACCATTTTGAATCACCAATCAAACTGACTCAAATAGCATGAAAAATCCATCCAGTTGTTGTTTCATTCATGTGACAGGGTCGCATAATGAAATGCAGGTGTGTAGGATGATAAGCACAAATTTCAATCGAATGGTGGCCTGGGGGGGGGGGCAATGGGATTTATCCACTGGGCAATGTGCCTGTGCCAAATTGCATGGAAAGTCATCTAACAAGTGTTGATATATTTCCAATCTGGGCTGTAGTTGTGTATCAGCAAACCAACAGGAGAGCATTTCCATTCCCTGAAAGGTATTTCAAGCAATACAGCACAACAAACACATGGCACTACCTTTGCTTATATACATTCTTTCTTCACATAAATTGATGGAACTTCACAATGTATCATGAGATGTTTAAATCAATACTTTTTATTTTTACAGACCCAATTCCTTAAATCACTGCACTGTGGCTTTTATTAGCACGATACAGTACCGATGCGTAGCACAAGCAGTATACGACAGCGTCAGAAAATATTTGGGAAGCTGTTTCATCAGTGGAGTGCTTATCTGACTGACATCCCTGAACATGGTTGGAAGTGATTGTCCAACAGTGACTGCAGTGCGGACATTGGCAGCAGTCCAGTGTAATTAGAAAGCATTTCAGTGGCTCTTACCGACTGAAATGATGAGCCTGTCATCAAAGATGTTCCCATATGGGAGCATGCAAGAGCGGCCATAAAAGCAATGATGGCAAGTATTGACAAAATGGAACATCTGGATACTTAATGCCAAGCATGCATTCAGATCATGAATAAACACCTGCAGCTACATAATTGGAAGTGGGAGCTAATGTATGCATGCACATACAGTTAAATGTAGGGTCCAGGATCTCACAGCTGCAGTTTGACTGGCTTTGCACGCCATAACAACCTTTATATCTAGCCTTCCTCTCAGTGAAACGCGCAGACAGTTATCGGTTGTGCTGAGATGGCATTTATTTTGTGGCTTTATTATTATTATTTATTGTGCTCAAGCATCCCTATCAGGACTGAGAGAGAAGATGGACACAGTTGTGTTGGTTTCATTATCGACATCAGATTTTCTCATTGTGCATGATATTAGTTGATATTTGTTGTTATGTTCATTGGGGACGTTTTTAAATGCCAGGGAGGTTGACTGGAAGGCTATGTCTTTGCAACCTATTCTGCCTGTGTGAGAAAGTGAAAGGGGGTAACATTATGTTTTGTTGTTGTGAATAACATAATAGTATTTTGGGAAATATTAACCAGGTAGCTTAGCTTAGCATAAAGTTTGAAAACAGAAGAAACTTACGATATTTAGACATAGACGTTATGTTCAATACCAGCCTCCTAATTTAAAACATCACTCAAAGTCATATGTTATGTTGATTTATGAATTAAACACAAATTCATATCTTGTTTAAAACTTCATAGGCTATTTGTAATTGTCATGGCACATTGTGCGTGCCTTTATGCACAGTGCAAACATTGCCTTTGAAGTGCCTACTGTGTTATTGATTATTGGTTGTCGGTGTCATCAAGAAGTTAGACTGCAGTCTATATCTGGAATTTGACTTTTTGCCCTTGATCTATGGCAGTGAAAGTGGCAGATGGTTATAAATAGTGTGTAAAAGATTCAATTCATTCATTTCAGCCTGGGCAAATAGGATAGTAAGAAACAAAACTGATTTTAAAATATATATATATATATAGCATATAGCTGCTACTGGTTGAAGAAACACCAACCTTTCATGGATTACTGGGCTTAGTGGAAAACAAATCATTTAGCGAAATGCAGCTCGCACATTGAAAACATCAATTCTGATTCATTCAATTTACCACCTAGTTGTATCCCAGCAGACATGGAGTCAAAGTAAAGAAGACAGAAGATCGAAGATCGTGGATTTCTAAACATCAGGGACTGGCAGCGTCATTTCATCTTTCCCGATTACATGCTCATTAGAAATGGTTGCCTCCAGTGGGTGTGTGGTCAGAGAGGCCACTGTTGGGGAATGAAATAAGCTCCAACAGTAAGTAGCTGACACCTGACATATGTAAAGGGAAAAAAAAGGTAATACTGTCATTAGATTTGTAATTAACGTAGAATCAAATCAAAATAAATACAAATATTATGTCCTGTCCCTACTGCAGTGAATTTTTATTTATTTCTAAAGCATGCTATATAGTGGTAATGATATAGCTGGGATATATGTTGGGATCTTATAATATCCTATAGCAGGATCCTACACCTCCCATAATGCAACCCTCCTTGTATGATCTGGGATGTGGGTGTTACTTCAAATAACATTTGGGTTTTTTTTCTTAAGGGGTCATTGTTCAAAATTCTCTCTTGAGGTTGTGTTCTTCAAAAAAAAAAATTGACATTTGTCTGCATGGTAATGGCCCGTCATACCGCCAGCGTCTTGGCTCAAAGCACCATGTTGCTGTGACTGTTATTGCGCTAATGTGTTCCCTTAAATCCACTTTTGTTTCTATTGCTCACGAGCAGAAGTGTTTATAGCTGCAGTTTATCACCCCACTGGGTCAAATTGTAGCCTGTTGTTGGCAAAAAAAAAAAAAAACGACTGATCCCCCCCCCTGGGCCCTCTGGAACAGATGCAGAGCGGTAGTGAAAACTGAAACAGGAGTCAACTACCTTTCATAATTCCATGACAGTGAAATAAAACACTCTCTCCAAGAAGCAATCAGACTCTTAAATTATCATTCTCGTGGTGACAATGTTGGCAGATCAGCAGAACTGTCCTCGCTCTGTCTCTTAATGTGATTGTATCTCACTGTCTGCATCTCAGAAGCTCTGCGTGCAGCAATGAGTGGCAGAATTGCGATGCTTTCCTGATTTACTGCTTACCTGCACAAATTGAACGTAGATGGACTGTGGCTGGCAGTGGGGCGTCACTTGGACAGAAACACCTGTGATGCTTGGGGAGAACTAACTGCTCTATCAGGAATGTTTTTTCATCCGATGCAGCAATCTAACTTAAACACGCACACGCAACGTTACGTACAAGAGTTTACGCAGTCACGCAATCCTATTAGCAACCCTTAATTAAATCAACATGTACACTCCATATTGAGGTGCTACCCAGCCACTCACATGACTTTGCTTTCAGTCAGCTATTAATGCAGTCTAAATAAGCGTCATTTTAACATTGAGCTCATATATTTTTTTAGATAAATAAATGGACCTGACAGTCGCATGGCTTTTCTGCTGAGTGCTTGAGCAGGATACTAAATCCCCATCCATATAAAGAGCTTCTCCTATAGCTGCTTCCCTCATGGAGATCAATAACATATCGCATGAATCGTTAGAACACACGCATGGGCATGCAGTTCTTGTAATCTATGTTTCTGCAATGCATTTGATATTTCTGGATACTCAACTCCTCCAAAGGAGGGATATAGGGTTGAGGTAAACTGTCTCTCTCAAGGGCATTTGACCCACAGTGGGCGGGAATTAAACAGCACAGCTTTTCACCACTGAGGTGCAACCTCCATCAAGAATAGTGAAGTCAATGGCAGGCTGGGTTCAGAGTCCATCCATCCATCTGCAATAGTAAATAATAATAGCAGCAGACGTAATAGTTAGTTATCGCTAGTACTAGTGCTAGTACAGTGAGGGGACCTAAAATCGAATTCTGTGTAGGGCCCCCTAAATATTTGGGCCAGCGCTTCCTGGCTTATTATTGCCTGTTTACCTGCCAGCCATGACACTCAAGGTGCGGTGAATCCTATCAGGCCCCAACAGATCCCATGGCCCCCTCTTTTCAACGCTACCGTCCCGTAGAGTTAGGAAATCAGCCAACTCTACCATATAAGCTTTACAGGTAATCTTTATCCTATTTGATTTCAGTGTGTGTGGGGGGGGGCTTGTTTGCTCAGGCAACTGTTTATTTGTTCAGCTTCTAACAAGCGTGTTTGATTTTGGGAGACGAATGCCTGATAGGTTAAGATAAATGTTAGATTGAACAATGGTAACAGTCTCAATACATTCAGTGTAGAGCTAATCGCCGCTGTTAAAATTGTTATGACTGAAAGAGCTCAAAGTAATCGAACAACAGAAATCTTCTTGTATGCCTCTGCCTCTTCCTGTTTCTGTCTCTTCATCGCCATCCACAGCTGTGCCCAGTGTCATCAATGGAGGCCATTCATTAGCTTGATCAATCGCTTTAGTGGAGAATATTAATCAGATGCTTATTTAAATGTCACTATTGAGCAGACGAGAGGAAATGAGTCCACGGGGATATTGACTTTATGTGTGGGCTGCTTATTTGCACACACTAATAACCGTTTTTTATGCTTCTTTATATACATACACACATATACAGTATGTATATATATATATTGTATATAAATACACGCACAATAGAGCTTTATGTTTGATTCCAAATGAAACCGATTGTATCTCATTAATAAAACATTGCATTGTGCCATCATTATGAACACCGATACAATCCTTCTGGGGCTGTGAGACCACGAGAATTCACAGTCTTCTGACAAAGTATATTTTTACTTTAAATAGACTTGAATGTTGAAGGATGACGGCAATTTTTCTGCAATTTAAAGTGAGCACTCTGTGCTTTGGAAAAGGTAAATAGAGTGAGCCAACCTTTATGAAGAGAGGCAAAGGCAAGGTCAAGGGAGGATGTGCTCTGAATTCAGATCAGCCAGGAAAAGACATCTATACAATAGAGTGGGAAAAAAACGATTCATATCTGTGCAAACTTCATGCAAGTGTTTTATTGATTGTTTATTGTAGCAACACAATGATTTCCTGTAATCAAATATTACATAGGTGCAACCAGTCCGAGGGATCGACCTCATAAATCACAAGGTCAAAACCCACATGGGGGGGGGGAGTACATGTATGCTGTACAGTTCATCAATCATTTTACCAATCTTTGTTATTGATCGAAACCATTAATGAAGGACGACAGCAAAGGAGAGGAGGTGATCGATGGCAGTTGGGATGGAACACGCATGATTGGAATTCAGTGGCCAACATCCAAAACATACATGTGCATGGTTGCATTTGCGTGATGATAATGATGA
Source organism: Brachionichthys hirsutus (assembly GCF_040956055.1). Lineage (NCBI taxonomy): Eukaryota > Metazoa > Chordata > Actinopteri > Lophiiformes > Brachionichthyidae > Brachionichthys > Brachionichthys hirsutus. Next base: position 7,546,289 of record NC_090910.1, on the reverse strand, counting down.
TGATGAGGTTGCTCGCCCTATCGCAGTGTGTTAAGTGATGTTAAAGTCCAGTAATAAATCTCTGACAAAAACCAGAGACCTGAAGATCGCCGTTTCATTCATCTTCCACTTTGATTTTTTCATCCCTCGTTCATGGCTGCCTGCCTGTTTGCCTGCCTGCTCTTTACATGCACCCAGACATCCCATGGAAGACTGATTCATTTCTGTTAGAAGTTATAGAGGGACAAATACAGTAGACATCTATGTCTTCTTACAAACAAACATAATTTTCCTCATAAGACAAAGGAAATATTTGCATAGCGCCACTTAGAAACCACTTGTCATACACATTACATTCTCCACTCAGATTTGTATAAATCAGATCATTTGAGCCTTGGTTAAACGGACACTCATTCTCCTTTCATTTCATTCACGTTTTTTTTTTTTTTTTTTCATTTGGTATCTCATCAGCAGGCATTCAGCATTGCGAGCGATGGTGGACCTGCTCCTCGGGTCAAGCATACAAACATAGAAAACACGGAGGCACTGATTCATGTCTAGACAGAAAAATGAGGGCATTTATTCAGCAAAAAAAACAAATGCTGACATTTAGGCAACGGGTTCACGCTGCGCAATCAGACATCATTTGCCACACGACTCAGTCAGAGGCAGTTATGGATTTGGTGAGGAAAAATCCAATTTAATGTGAAGCCTGTTCCGTGTTTCTTGTCCGTGTAGGCTGTTCTAAAATAAATGCAGCCCAACGCTCAGAGCTGAAAGCATATCTTGAAAAGCAAAGTTTTCTGTTGCTAAGATGGAATAGATGGAATCAGCAGGACCACATTCAAGATTCAGTTGAGAGGTTTTCTTTCCAGCACTATGCTGTATAAACGTTACATGTTGTGCCAGTTTAGTGGAATCCTGGTTCCAAAACCTGTTGTATACAAGACAACCTCACTCAACTATCCCCAGTGAACACAAAATAGAGTGCAAGTATAAACTGCAGATTTCCTGCTGCGCCATCTGATCGAATCCGACTGCTTCCATTCGCAATCCTCCACACCTCTTCTGTTTAGGGCTTTTCCAGTGGGTGCCACCACCCATGATGAGAATGCTCTTATTGGTGTTTGTGAGATTAGAATAGATTTGACCCTAGCTCACAACTTTCATTTAAACAGTGGCAAAGAAGAGACCGATTGAGGTGTACATGCAATGAATTGTAGTTTTCTGTCAAGGAACTTCAACATTACATTGCTACACCTGCCTTGATTTTGTAATCCTTCATTAAAAATTAAATGTCCCCATTCTTATTCTGCTCTTTCTTCAGATCCGGATTTTGCCGACTTGGGAGTACCCCCACCTCTGCCCTGTAGGTATACTCATTCTCTCTCTTTCTGGCTTTGTTTTTTACTCTCTATCTTTGTCTCACGTTTTTTTTCTACATTCACACACACTTTCATCTCATCTCAATAAAGTCAATTTATTCTGTGGTTCCTCCAATTATGTATATGATGTGTGTTTTGGTGGTCAAAGGTGTGAACTTATGTGAATCTGTGTGTTATTTGTAAATCCACGTGTGTTTGCTTGAACTGCTTGTGTGAATGTTTGTGTGCGTTTATACATATGTGTGTGTTTCAGTGTGTCAGTATGACATGGTCGGTCCAGAAGGTATCGTTGAGTCCCATCAGATCACCAGAGACGGGAAGGCCGGCGCCGCCGAAGCTGTCGACTGCAAATGGTACATCCATGCTCCTCCACGCTCCAAGGTCAGTGACATCAGCTCTACTCCCATTTACCTGTGAATCAGACCTAACAGCGAACGTCACAGAAAATAAAAGGTAGATGAAATTGTGTTCGACTGGCAAACAAATGAGAAAAATAGATGCAGGCACTTACAACAGCTGCATGAAGCTCATTCCTTTGGAGTTTTCGGATTCAAGACTTGATTGAGATTTATGTTTTGTATGCATGCATTTCCTGTTTTCACTCCTTCGCGCAGTAAAATTGGGAGATGCGTCAGAATTATTCGATATTGCATGTGACTTTGTCTACAGCTGTAGTAGTTTCTAGCCTCCCAATGTGCGTGAGTGTGGCTTGTTCCTCTGCTGGGGTCAGACAGAAGGGCTTGTTTGGGGTCAGTCCTAATTTCTTTTCTTGATCGGAATGCTATTGTTGAGATGAGAGGACTAGAGGAATGAGCGGATAAACTAGAGAAAGGGAGGGGAGTGTGGACTGGACAGACGGAGGGAGGGAAGGCATGTTACCACTGATGAAATCGTGTTATCGTGCAGCTTGACCCTCAGGCCTGCTACAGCTTGCATTTGTTTTCCCTGGCAGTATTTTCCAGGGTGCCCTGAGTTCATATCGTGGCCCATATACTGAGGATGGAGCAGGAAAATGTCTTTACAAATCTCACAATTCGCATAGCTTGATCACATGCATGCACATTCAGTCTCATCTATGCATTAATTCTACTTGTGACAACAAAACAGTGTTGGCCTTCGACTGGATGCATTTGCAGAGTGGAATAAAAGCACATTTTCACTTTTAATTGTATAGTTAGAACAGTTAGACAGAAAAAGATTCTGAGACCTGTATTTTGAGAAAAAGGGTTCAATCACATTTATAATACTTAAATTGATAATAGTGAGATATAATGGACTTGCAGAAGTTAAATAAGTTCTTTAAATATTTTATTTTAATAACTTTTTTTTTGCTTGTCTAAAGAAATATTGTAAATTTCATATAAGAAGAAAAGAAAAGTCTCTTTAACCAAAATGAAAGTCATCTGAAATGGTGACTCGTATCTTTTTGTATCTGTGGGTTTCATTTTCCAGAAAGTAGGCGCTCATTTATTCCCAGGAGTGAGATACGGAAGTTGCAATGTCAGCTTGTCACAGTTTGTTATACTAACGCAGCACCTGTTCATGTTCATGTTATCCTTCCTCTTTTTTAAGACAACTATAAAGGGTTAAGTCGTAAAGTCCACATTGGGGAATCTCTGACTGGTTCGTAGTAGTCTTTCCGGCAGGACTTTCATGCTGTGCCGCTGGCACTTGTGCTACACACACACACACAGGCTCATGATATGACTGGCTGATAATACCAGTGCTAATGGGATTCATGGCACAGCAGTTTCTTGGCTCTTGTCTTGATATATTCTTTGGGTCTCATGCATTTTGCTAATGCCCATATTGTAAAAATGTCCTTCAAATTCAGCCCAAAGGCCAAGGAAAGAGTAAGACCGCATCGTCCATTCTAGAGTAATGCCTTTTAACAAGTAGCACTCATGCTGAGTCATGCAATAATTGTACCATTGAAACAAGTACTTGGCAGGACGTGATCATTACAGTCAGTTCAAGACCGCAGCATTGCTTTCTCTATACCCTTGAGTTGTATAAATCAGCCCAGACTTCCTGACCCCAGCAACAAAGAGGGCCATAAGTCACTGCTGCATCCATGTGTGTGTGTGTGTGTGTGTGTGTGTGTGTGTGTGTAGGCGCAGCCTTGAGTGTGCATGAAGTAGTCACAAAGTGAGCGATCCTGGCAGCATTTTACTTGTCATATTTCGCCCTGCAGGGCTGTCTCACATGGAAAGTTACGGGTCGAAGGCTGGCAGTCATTGGCACAGATCAAACAAGTTGGCAAAGTTTTAGCACAAATCTCCTCCTCAGATGCTCATAATCCTGCAGCTCTCATCTCCATCAGCGCTCTTCACGTTCAGTTACCAGTATAACATATGAAGAGGACTTTATTGATCCGTTTTTCACATGCTGTTTTTTTCACATTGAGACCCCAGCCTATCGCTGTATTTGTGCATATACTGTGTGCTCTTTGCAGGGCACTGCATTCACTTCCCCTCTGCTGATACAGTACTGCACCATACCTAGCATTCCAGAAACGGCAAAAAGATAATGACATCCTATACTGGAGGCTCTAATTAGACTGCACAGAAGCACTCCAGAGAAACAGGGGGAGGGGGCAGACGAGGAGGAAACATTGTGAAGGCAGGGACTTGGATAAGCTTTACTTAATAATGCATTTTATCCGAGATCTATATGTTTAGCTGCAAGATGGAAATGGGCGGAGGTATGAAAGTAAGGAAGTGTGGGTGGGTGGGGGGATACTTCCTGAAGTATATGTCTGCACATAAACAATAATACCCATGTGTTATTGCCTGAAGTGACAGCATTGCACCATTTTTTATGACAGTATCGATTTGCACCAATAAGTGCCTTTTTAATTTTGGATTATCCTATCATTAAAAATTATTTTGTTTTCAATGGATTCTTATGTATGTGATAGGATCCCACTCACCAGTACAAAGCAAAGGATAACCAGTTCGAGAGGATGGATGGATGGATACTAGATTTACAAAATAATAATGCATATTAATTGTTGTTTGTGTTTTACAGGTTACATTTTTACTTTCTGTTTGGACAGCTGTCCAAACTCAGCAGGCTGCTGTTGTGGAGGAATATTTTTAGTAGCCTATTGTTGTGTTTTTCTCAGACATTTTGTCCTCTCTGTTTTTTGCTTGCACCGCCTCAAACCCCTGCATGTTCTCATGCTAATGGAGAAAATATGTTCCTTCTGACTGTAATGAACAGCAGAAACGCAATGAGAACATATTCTTCTCTTGTCATTGATGGATTTAATGTCATTATTAAAAGAATAAATGAAGAGAAAGCATATTTTGGAACCAATGTATTGTAATAGAAATTGGGGATTGTCTCTATCTGATCGGTTGGCTTTGATTTTTATCATGCAACTGTTGGCTTTGAGCATGTCTCACAAGATGTCCTTGGTCAAATGAAAATGTTTTTGCTTCTTGTTTGTTTCAATTGAGCTTACATTTATTAGTCAGCCCTTATCCAGAAGCTGCACTTTCATGTTAATGTTTCGAGATCTTGCAATTCATAAAGAAAGCAGAACAGCTATGAGCTCCGATGAATACGTTCCGACAGCCCCCCCCCCCCCCAACCTCATCGCTGTAAGAGGGATTCTGAACTTTTATTGGTAACATTAACTGCATACTCTGTGCACTGGGTGGTAATTTGGCTGCTACGGTGGCTGATTGCAGAACGATTGGCCAAGTGGCTTACTTAATATGCTTACAGGTACTTTTTTCATTATTGGCCTGTTGAACTCTAAAGCAAAGTTGACACGGAGCACTTAACCGTAATGTTAGCCTTGATTACAGCCTTAACAATAACGCATTCAAGCAAACCTCTTTGGCAACATTCTGCATGGAATGTAAAAGACTATTTCGTATTTTAGTTCTGTTGGACAGTTCGTTGGCATTTTTCTATCTATTCCTATTGTGCAGCTGCTCTCAGATTAAATCACTCTGACGTCCAGCCTGTTAACACACTATGTTTCATTTCCACTATCTCAATCGTTCGATCACATTAGGAGCCACTGGATGCTATATTAAAGTGACTATAATGATACTCAGCAGTGACATCTGCACAGATATTGTCCTCTATCCCCCATTAGTTAAGCCATCAATATCAGTATGCAGTATGTGTGAGCATCTACACTTCTGGAAAGGCTTATTCTCCCAACAAACAGTACTGTGTGCTTTGTGAATTGGCATTTCTTTTCAGTATCCTACAGCAATGAAACCAATGAAAAGCACATATTCTTGTGATGAAGACAGTGTAGATAAAGAGTGGGTGAAAATCACTACCTTTTTTTATTCAACAGAGCATTATTGACACCGATGTGAGCACACAGGAAATTGGAATTCTTGTTTCCCAGATTTGTTCCAGTTGTCACTTTGCTGAAACCACATTGACATTGTGAGGCTCGTTATCCTGCTCCATCTGCAGCTTTCATTATTTGGGCATTTAAAGAGCATCACAATTCTCTGTCATTGTTTGTGAGCAGGCCGCTCTTCAACCATAATAATGGCTAGTGCTATGCAAAGCCGATCAGAACTGCAGTTGTGATTGGGGCGCTCTTAAACTTATGAATAAATGATGGTGACACACGAGCAATCTTGATGTGTTTGTTTCTCTTGGAATAGCTCTTTAAAAAGTACCGTATGTTTCCCAGTGATGGTCCATTGCTACTGGATAACAAAATAGTCTATACATCGTATTTATCTGTCATGGAATGAAACTCTCTTTTATGTACTGTATATGTTGGGATTGTAACGATAGAGCAATGAGAAAATAAAATGAACACTCTTAAGCATCCAAAGTTTGTGACAAAATGCCCAAGGATTATTATCATTTAGCCCAAAAAAAACTGTTGATGTGAATGTAATGTCTACGAGAGTAAACTGATGGATTTGTAATTTTGAAACAAGCAGAAACGACAGAAGAGAGAATAAAGCTCTGATTTATGTCTCCCCCCCTGCTTAGAGGTGTTAAATCTGATGAAGCCTCATCAATTGCCGGAAACTGAAACACAGCCAGCATGGCGAGACAAACGAAGGCCGGCTTTTGGGCTCTGGCATATTTTTATTCATCTTTTTCTTCTCTTATGCCTTTTGTTTTAACCCAAATCTCCCCATTTGATCCCTGTTTTTTCTCTGTCCTTTCCAGATCTACCTGCGTTTTCTTGAATACGAGATGGCCAATTCCAATGAATGCAAGCGCAACTTTGTGGCAGTGTATGACGGCGGAAGGTGGGATTCATTTTGATATATTACACAGAGGCTCACAGTGGCCAAAGGTGCTCTTTCATTTTAAGACCTTTATCTTGTGATCGTAAATTAATCATCTCTTTATCTTGAGATAACAACTTATTACTATGTTGTTGTTTTTTCTACTGAAGACATAAAATTAAAATGTATAGCACTTAGCCATACACATACACATAGCCATGGCTTTGTAGCCGTTTGTACATTTTCAAGTGTGTGTGAGAGAATAAATGTGGCCACTAAGCAATTTGTCAAAAGAACAAAACAAAAAACCTCCTTTCCAGAGCCAGTGTGATTTGTCTGTTCTAAGCAGCCATAAAAACAACATAACAGAAAGAGGCTGTTCTCCTTGTCTAGAGGTTAATATGTCTGATTGATTTTTGTTTTTGTTTTTTTGGGCTTCCACAATGAATGTCACATGTTCAAAACATTGACCAATGACAGCAAAAAGTGTTATTTTACACCTGCAAAGGAGAAAAGGAGAGCAATAGGAGTGATGATGTAGGGAGCTGCAAACAATAGCCTGCATGTGGGACAATCTGACATCAAAAGAGAAATACCTTCTAAACTGAACCTTGCATTAAATGAATAATACATTTTTCTGACGTCTTCACTTTGTTCCGTCAATATGTAGCTACAGCTAGGTTCTTTACCCCCTGTAAATTGTAGCTTGACAGTTTTAGATGAATCAAACAAAGAGGTGAAGGGGGGTACCTATGGGAAGAGTCAGTTTAGCTGCTGGCAGTAGCTCCATATCGATTGATCGATGTGATAAGAAAGGGAAATGTAGCTCGCCCCCCCTGAACTGTAATCTTTTTATTAAATATTCAAAGTACAGTCAAGAAAATTATATTTGATATCTTGAGATATGACTATAATTGAGGGCTTAAAAAATGTTATGAGCTCCCTACCAATCTGTATCATTATCTTGAGATAAGCAGAATATAATGTTGAGATCATGATAAAATAGAGCCAACAAAGCCGCTCTGAGCTTCTATTAAATAATGTGTATTATTACAATTCTGAGGACGTAACCGCACTCCCCGATAATAATCTACCGATTTCATGCCGTCTTGTCTCAGCTCGGTGGAAGACTTGAAGAGCAAGTTCTGTTCCACGGTGGCCAACGACATCATGCTGGTTTCCACGCTGGGCGTCATCCGCATGTGGGCGGATGAATCGAGCCGCAAAAGCCGATTCCGCATCCTTTTCACCACCTACCAAGAGCGTAAGGCACCACACAGACACACAACCTGCTTTTCCTAAAAAGAAAATATGAATAAATTGCGAAATGACCCACCTGCTGAGGTAAACTGATGAACTTTTTTTTAATTAAGACCGCACTGTGACACTGATGTTCATGACATTACAAAACACATCTGCTCTATAGTGGGATCTGAACCACAGAAACACAATGACCAGATTTATGGTAGGTTATACCCGTACATTAGAAAAGAGCTGTCACAAGTTTCAATTGACTTTTACGGCCATTTAAACAGCAGAATGCAGAAATCTAAGAAATATGACTTCCACTTGGTGAATGTGAATATGATAGTAATGGTATATTTTAGCTTCCAGTTCTGCTCTTGATAGACAAAGAAATATCAGGTTGAGGTGTTGAAATGTATACATTTTCCTTGAGCAACATTCACACACACAATTATGCACACAAATAAGCCGTCCTCCTCATTCACCGATGGATCTTGTATTATTTGCATTGAGGTGAATGAACAGAGCTGAAGTGGTTGACAATGTCAGTATGTTGCCACCCAAACACAAAGACAAACACACAGTCACATATTCTGAACTGCAAAGTGCAAAATACAAAACAAAATTGATTACAGCTTGATTCAAACATATTATATTGTCTTATGGTTCTAAGGAAAACTACGTGAGATGCTTCCTTTTAGAAAGTTATTCATGTCACAGTTGATCATATTGATTTTACTGTTCTTTATGCGCCATGTTTCATGTAGGCCCATCGACAATCGACATTTTGGTTTGAATGTTTCAATTTGAGGTGATAACGGGAAGTCAGTGACAAACTTGCAGCAATGGTCGTGGTCTCGTTTGTGGTCTGAAGTCAGCATCCCTTTGGTAAGGCGATGTGCTGTTGCCGAGGCAACACTTCTGCCAAAGACAATCAGCGGGCCTCAGCCAGACCAGCAGCATTAAGCATAGCTCAGTATCGCTGCACAAACCTTGTCCACAGTGAATTTAGGTGACTTTTATAATGGCTGTTTTTGTATATTATGAAGTTTAAACTAGGATATAGGTTGCAGCAGTGTTGCATTGTCAATGTGTAAAACGGCCGAAAGAAGCCAGAGGAACTGTACACAAAATACAGAAAGGACTAAACAAAGAATTGGTTTGTGAGAGTTTGTTCCTCACTATTAGCTTTGCCTCTACACTGCCAGCTTCCCCGTGTGCAAAGCCTCACTTTTTCTTTGTGGTTTAGGCAAAAGCGTCTTGCATGGGTGGTTTTGTTTTTCCATGGGTGAGTGATAATTGGCCGATGAGCTTGTGGGTATCAGTTCAGTGTCCTTGATGCAAGTTTAACGTTTTAGGTTTTATTGTGACAAACTATATATATTTTTTTCTAATTTAAAGAGATGTGTTTGCTTATATGAGAAGCATGGTGCTGTTAGCTCACAGCAAGATGGGCCTGGGTTCAAATCCTCATTGGGCTTTTCTGTGTACCGGTAGATCTGCATATTCTCCTCAAGTTCGCTTGGGTTCCCGCCAGGTTCTTCAGCTGCCACCACCTAAAACATGCAATGTGAATTTGTGATTCTAAATTGTCCATGTCAATGTGATATGTTGTCCACTTGCGACTTCTTGAGTCCGTACCCCACCTCCCGCCCAATGTCGGCTGGGATAAGCTATGGAGGCCCCCATTGGCCCAAAACAAGATAAGCCTACCAAAAACTAATGAGTGAATGTTTGCTTATATTGACACAAAGTATATGTTTGAAAAAATGTGTGAGATAAAAATAACAATTGAGAAATGTAAAAAAAGATATAAGGCTGAACAGCGTAGGGTGAGATGGCAGGAAGTGATTCCCTTCCCATCCTCGGGTGAAAAAAACTGTGCGGTCACTACAAGTGAGAGTGTACTCTATTACAGGTGAACCAGCTGAGGTTGCAGTTTGTATGCCGTTTTTTATGATAAGCGCTCCCTGGTGATAGCAGATGTTGAACCTTTTTACGTTTGCTCACAGGTGCTGGTTCCCAATGGGACCAGTGGTCTTCATAGAACTGTTTACAGATGCTCCCAGAGCGATGCTCTCATGCGGAGAGAGTAAATACTCATCTTTGCTTTATTCATGCCTGCTATTGTGTATTCTGCTCTGTCTCTAAATTATCTAACAGACACACAAACACACAGTTTACCATATTGCGTAAAAGTGACATAGGTGGTAAATGTGCGCATGTGAGTTTTCAGCAATCAGCAGTGTTAAAACATATCTCTGGGGCTGCAGATGGAAAGCTATAAGCTATAAGACAAAATAATGAAAATTGCCCTCTCTCACAATGTAGAAGAAAAACTCTCAGGTCCATATCACACATCTCATCTATTAACGAAAGTATATCTACACTTCTGTAGAACAAAATCTCACTCTACATAGATCTGTGAATTTAGAATTCCATTCAAACCATGGGGCACTTCAAACGCTTCCTCTGGTCTCAGGCTTTTGTGTATAGGAGAGAAATAAATGGAGAAGGTTTGGGGCTCCCTCTGCTGGTTATCAACTGGAAAAAACTGGTTTTGGCATATAACAGAAGGAAAACAATGAGAAGAGAAACCATGGTGGGGGGAGAACATAAGAACACACAGAGAGAGCCAGTTTGGCTCGGGAAATGCTCAGGACACCCAAATGGGATACAGCGAGAGATATGGAGGAGTTACTCTTATTTGCTGGTTTTATTCATTTGAGATGAGTGCTGGGATAAAAACCAGCATCCATCATACTGGTAACACTGTCCATAGTACTGGCAAGCCACTTACACATCAAATGCCTGTGTTTGTATGTGAGAGGGGAGAGAGTGAAATAAGAAAGTGACACAGAAAGGGTTAAATAGAGCATCCATGAGTCAGTATTTGTGGCAAATGGTTCACTTTTGGTCTGTATCTGTAATTAAATGACTGGTCATTGATAGCAAGGCCATGTTGGATTGCTGTCCCGTATAAGCGTATATGTAGTGCACACTCTACAGAAGATCCATCCATATGTACACGGCACCTCTGCAAATGTTTGAAGGCGAGGATGAGGATGGGTTCAAGGGGAGCAGGTCTGATTTGAGTAATGCCTGTCCAAATTTAGTTTGTGAAAAATCTGGTGCCTTTCTCAGTACCGGTACTTTATTACGGATTTCTGCTGCAGTGTTTCTAAATGTCCTACACATTAAATGTTATTAAGGATGGGATGTGAAGTTTAGCTTTTTTTACCACTTTTATTTTTAAGTATTTGTTTTTTTATTCATTTGCAAGCTTTTTGGGTGAAGAGAAGATGTTGCTATAGAAGATGTGTGACATTTAATTACTTCTCAATGTAATAATTTACTCTATCCCTTTCCAGCTCCGTGTGATGCAGAGGCCTTCTTCTGTCACAGCAACATGTGCATAAACAACACTCTGGTGTGCAATGGCATGCAGAACTGTGTCTACCCGTGGGACGAGAACCAATGTAAAGGTGAGACCTTAGAGTTCAGGTCAGTCGTTTGAGCTCCGTGAAGAGAGACCGACTGTCGGGTTGGTTAGGAACCGAACGGCTGCTTTTACCTGAAGTACTCAACGTCTACCACTCAGGACTGCTACTCGTAGTACTGCAATGAATAATTACATCCTACATGAAAAGAATATTTCTGTCCAAATTAGAACATATTTTGTTTGGGCGGGGTTTCCTTGAGTAACATTTGGCCACTGTTATGACTTTTTTTTAAATGTTACGTTTCGAATAGTAAATACTCTATTTATGACTGATTGCTGAATAATTTATTATATATAAAGAATTACTGTACATTCAAATCCAAATGTTCAGGGGCCGGTGTGTTTTAAGGCACATTAGCTAAATTAGAATAATTCATATTTCATGCATAGTTAATTGTGCAGATTTTGATCTGATCCCGCGCTCAGTACAGATTACGAAATGGAAATGTCTTGCTACCCAATGTTTCTGTATTTGGTTTATTGATAAGCTCTTGCTTTAACGTCTCTCTAAGCCTCAAGGTGAGTTAATCCTGTCTATTCATGTACATAGAGATATTGTTGACTACTTAATTTCCTCTGTCGCTTAGCAACCCAGCCGTCTCAGCATCCATAAATTGATCCTTGGTGTCTCATTACGGTCAGTCGAACTCAGGGGATAAGTCAGTGTCTCTCCACATTATATTACCAATTAATTATCTGTCTGTTCTATGACCTTTTATGAAGCTTTTCTGTATTACAAATGCACAACATGAGGTCTCTACTGTTTCTCCATTAGTGGTGAAATGTCAAGTTTGATTCCTTCCTCCTCTAGTTTAATTTGACAGTTCATCAAACTGAACACATGGCTGTCTTTTTCATGTTTGAAGCTGCTCACCTAAACGGGCGCACAATAGATTCATTAAATGTAGATTTGTATGCCAAAGTTTAGCATTCAATTATTAATTTTTATTAATTGAATAATGACTTTACAATCCAGAAGCCCCCCATGGCATTTTACAAGACCTTCAACCTGTGTGTGACACTTCTATGATTTCAAATGACCTTAAATCTAAACCAAGCCCAACCTGCTTAACCCAGCAATGCTTTGTGCAGTCTGTCCATAAATAAAAAGCTCTGTTATTTCACGTTGCAGTGATTGTTCAGGTGCTGTTCTCTCATGGCTTCCTCTGTTATTCTGCTTGTCTCGCTCCACGTCTGTGCAGAGAAGAGGAAAGCCAGCATCCTGGACAACCTGAATAACACCAACGGGACCATCATCGGCGTCACCTGCTGCATCGTCTTCATCCTCCTCACCATCTCCGTCATCGTTCAGATCAAGCAGCCACGCAAAAAGTACATCCTGCGGCGCGAGGACTTTGACCCCACCATGTTCCAAGAGGTCTTCGAGCCCCCCCACTACGAGCTGTGCACTCTGCGGAGCGCCGCCGCAGCCACCGCAGCCTCGGCAGACTTAGCCGACCTGGCGGAGGACTTCGAGAACTACCACGCCCTGCGCCGTGCCTCCTCGCGCTGCGTGCACGATCATCACTGCGGCTCCTCCTCTCACCCTGGCTCCGCCCACATGTCCCAGCTGTCGCTCAGCGGACGAGGGAGTCGCGGGAATTTGAGCGCGCGAGACGCCGCTCTGCTCGCAGACCTTCCAGAGGCGGCGCCCGTGGCAGCGCGGCCCTTGTTGCCCGCCGGAGGAACCCGCAGGAGCATCTTGGTCATGAAGCACAGCTACTCGCAAGAGGCGGCAGACGATGGATGCAGCCTGGACGAAGACTTGGAGGATGTTCCCACGACCAGCCACCGTCTCTCGCGACATGAAAAGGCAGTACAGCGGTCAGTATCCATCGATTTCTGATGAGCAAAAGAGCAGCTTCGATGGGAGTAATTTGTCATTAATGCGATTCTCACATTTCTTTGTTGTTTTGTTTCCCCTCTTCCTCCCATTACTTTTTTTAAGATTTCAATAAGTTTCTTTTTTAAATTGATACTTGGTCTTTCTCCCCTTTCTACCATATACACTTTATTTATCTATAATTTTTTCCACAAAGGGCCCTTAAAGCATGATGATGACAAATGTGCCCGCTCTTGCATGCTCAACCGGACATGTCAAGTTAGTTCTGCTCAACGGATGATTTATAGCTTGCATTTATGAAATCAGCCATACTTTGAGGTTTTGTCAGATCTCTTTAAGCAATTGCTGGCATTTTTCTTTTTTTTTTTAATTTATAGAATATTAATTATGCAATCAATCCAATCTTGACTGTTAATACAAGGGCTTAAATCTGTGCCTCATAGACATTACTAACTCCACTGGTTTTAATGCAAAATATTTAAATACACCTCTATTATATTCCTAACTGTCAAAATAAATGCTCAAAGTTTTGGCTTGAAAAAGGATTTAACATTAAAATGAGTTTTACTATGAACTTGCACTTTGACTGTTTGAACTGTATGTTTACAAAAAAAAAAATCTGTGAAGGTATAAGAGAGTACGTATCGACAGAAAGTACTTTGAATGTGCAACCTTATCCTGCATGCACTTTCTTTGTGCTCTTTACAGAGTGTTCTTGACTGTTCGTTAATTTTCTACAAGTCTGCATGCAAGGCTCCCAGACACTGGGAAAAGGACTAATGAAGTTCATTGCTGTTGTGTAGCTCATTTTGCATTCTGACCTCTCGATGCAGAAGGATTTGATATTAAATGAAAGAGCCATGACATTTCAGGTTCTGCCTCATTGGCTCTTTGAGCAAACATGAAACAGAATACAACACAACTAGGGTCTAAAAGACAATCTCCAGGTAAGCACTCTCATCCAACAATCAAAACCTTTATGTGTTTGTGTAGTTATCATTCACCCAGTTGGTTTATACTTTTATCTCTGTTATTTTATCCTTTCTGTGATTTATGCACAGATTTTTATTTTATTTTTCTTGTGATTTTTTTTTTTTACGTGTTCATTGTCACTAAGATGGTTTCCCTTGCTTGCAGCCATCTTGTCCTCATAGTGAGTTTTTGTGTTGCTCAAGTCTCCTGTATGTCCTCTTGAGGTCATACACTGTGTCAATAATCATTAGCATGGATGTTTTCCACTAATTTTTGTCACCAAATTGGTGTGGATTGTGTAAATATACTCGTTAAATCCAAGTAAAAGCACAAAGATTAAAACAGACAAGAAAAGACAGTGAGATTTGTTTTGCTCACGCTAAAGGAAAAATTTAAGAATGATCTCATTGACCTCAAATCTGCAGTTTGCATGAATTACGGCATGTTGCTTGTTTTAACTGACTTTGTGTTTATTTGATTGTGAAGCATAACATTTATGCCTGTGTGTAACAGTTCATGTGTATGCTCCACAATTTGGACTTTCATGAAGCAGCAATAAGCACAATAGAATGAATATATTAAGAATTGTAAACAACTGATTAAATAAAATTCTTAATTAAAAAGAGCTTTTTGATTACACATAATGGAGCAGTCACATCGAGTGCTAACCAGGGTCTTATCAGCTAATGTGAAAAATATGCTGTGTGTGTGTGTGTGTTTGTGTGCGCGTTACATGATGTTGCGTTGTCTCCATTGTGTAGAATTCTTGAGAATAGCGCATCCTGGATCAGTACAAATGGGCATCACTGACATGAAAAAAAGGACCGGAGATTCACACAGCATCTTGCTGACGGTGATGATGAAGGGACATTTTGATGAAAGGATATTCTATATGTGTAGCTTGAATTTAACTATGCAGCATTACAAAGGGATGGATGCATAAACTACATGTTCCAGAATGCAACACATATTTTCTACACACTAAAGACATTTAGCCTCCTGATTCCAGTATAGTTTGTGCCAGGCTGGTTGTGTAGGAAGAACTAAAAACAAACAAGTATTGCATGGAAAATTACACAAGCTTATCAGATGAAAGCACAATAATGCATATGACATCGTTTTTCCATCCACTCTGCCATTGTCTTATAACCTGTATCCCTTATACTGTGACAATTTGTACACCTTTCATCTCTGTTATACATTATTTTCTGTATTCAATAACATGTATGCATCATTTATATGCTCTCCGCTCTGTTTTCCCTCCATGTATATATGACCCATATTTCTCTGCATAATTAATGAAATGTTTAATTTGTATGCATTCATTGTGCTGATGTTTGTATGTTGTCTTTTCAATATTTTTTTTAATATTTAAAATATGTTACAGTTCATGCGTGACCTTTTTTTTGCTCTCTGTGAAGAATACACACACAGATAAATTCACAAAGTGATCTGCCAGTATGCAGACTTGATGAATAAGGTTTCTCAGTGAGCCCAAACCAATTTGATCACGAGCAGGCCAGGCAGTAGATGAGAAAAATGGCGACTTAAAGTAATAGTGTTTTCATTTCTCTGCAGATACATCAGAGAGATGCAACACTCTTCTGCATCTTGCCAAGTTTGACAGCTTTCGGAGCTAAGGTTTCTGTCCCTTGCGTCTTTGAGTAGACTGTTGTCTGAGAAACTTTACTGATGTTGTTGTGATGAGAAAGAAAAAAAAAAAGGATAGTAGTGTTTATCTTTTTTGTTTTGGACTACAGAGGTGCATTTTCAATATCTGTGCTCCAGAGCTGGCTGGGATTGATGAGCCATAGGGCACTGAAATATTTCAAATATGGAACTGAAACTTTTATTTATTTTTTTTTGAAATGGAGTACCTTTAATGTAAAATGTTTCATGGAAGAAAAAATAAGCAAAATCAGGTTTTTTTAAAGAAAACTTTCATGTAACCATCAAAATATGAAATTGCATATTTCAGCAGCTGATATCACATTAAGTCTTATTTTGATGCCATTTCTTCACCATAGAAAGTCAGGTTGTTTTTATATCCAAACTAATATAGTAGGCCTTGTGAGAATGAAAAAACGGAATGTTTGAAATAAAGTGATGTCAACGCCCACAAATAGGTGCATTTACATGATTTTACTGACCTCTCCTTAATTACTCTTAACCTTAATTTGTTTCCACTTCTACTGATGTCTGAAAATATGTTATATTTTGCCTTTCTCTCAAACGTCTTTGCAATGATTGTTTTTTTTAACCCATATGCATATTTATTTAATAAAGCATTTAGAAGATGCTGTTTTCAATAAACTAATGTTTTACTGATTGCTTTGTTGCACTTTATTTTGTTATTTGAAAAAATCTATTCTGTGACAAAATAAAAAAAAGAAAAAGAAGGTGCCATTTTTAGCCCTTATGGTCAACAAATTGTAGGGAGCAAACGACCAAAAATATTGAATATATACTATCAAAGCACTCAGAGAGTTAAAACCTCCCCCAAGCATGCAGCAGATTCACTTTTCTCTGTGTGCTAATTTAGAGCTATACCTCCATTCACTCTATGAAACGTAGCTAAAGCTTACTAGAGATGTCCCTCTTGTGGTCATTATGGCACAATGCAACATCCTTGGAATTCTATATAGGGGGGGGGGGGGGGGGGTGAAGAGTGGAAAGAAATGTCCCCCCCACTCTCGGGGGGGGGGGGGACTCTTGCACCAAGAGTGACTTTTAGATTTAAGTCCCTCTGCGTTTCTTATTTGTATTATTATGATTTTATTTTTTTGTCATAATTAGAGACCTTGGGTGAATAAACCCTATTTATGACAAACATATTATGTAAAAGCACTTGGGCTTGAAATAATTAATTTAGAATGACATGCATGTTTCGCTACTAAAAAAAAAATAGGATTGACTTGCTAAATGGGGAAAAATTAATCTCAGGTAAATTTGAAAGTGGAAGGTTGACATATGAAACGCTTACACTGTTCTGACTGTCACAAGCTGAAAGGTATAAGAAGTATATCTTTGCCAGTGAGTAGCTTTAATTCTGACATAAATATTAACCAATATCAATTGCAACAGCATTTTAATAACAATAGAAATAGACAGAAATATTTGTACAGAGAATGCGATTTTACTTTATGAACAAAGTGTTAATAAATGAAACATTCAGGCCGGCATATTGTGGTTATCTTCTCAGAGGTTCCTCTGATCATTTTTATTTGTTGGTATTGTTATTTGACACTTTCATTTATTCAGTATATAAGAGAATTTCAGCCAACATTTGTCTTTGCTGGCTGCACGCAGCCCTGCTCCGTTGTTTGGATTCCTGCGTGGATTGTCTCTTTGACACTCGCCTCTCCTGCTTCACGGGAAAGTGCGGCGTTTCTCTTCCTCTGCGGCCTCGTCCCTCTCCGAAGTCATCTGCAATGTTTGCTTCTGAACTCTGTCGCATTTTTCTTCCATCCGCTGAAGTTCCGTTTCGTAGCTGTCGCACTGCACTTTGAGTTTTTTCATCTCCTCGATGAGCCTGTTTCTCTCCTGGACAACACGATTGTGCTTCATCCGATGAAAGTCTCTGGCTTTTTGGACTGAGTCCAGCGTTGCAGCTGCTGCATAGGCCCCCAGTCTGCACTCCTCTTCCTCGCGCTGCGCGTTTTTCAGCTCGCTGTGCAAGCGCATGATATCCGCGTACACGTCCGACACCACACCGATCTGTTCCTTATCTACAAGTCCTTTCTGCGTCATGTCGCTCCACTCGGACTGAAAGCAGTCGAGTGTTTCCACCATGCCCATTTCGACTAGAAACCTGCGTAGAAAGTGATCCACGCTCTCGGGTTGGCGATTCCCTGGAGCTGCGGCCGCGCTGGCTTCTGAGCGCTCTTTAACAGCTTTCACGACGGCTTCCAGGTCTTCCTCCCCTTCTGCTAAACTCCAGTTGTCTTCTAAAGATACTTCTTCGAACTGAAAATCATCCTCGCTCTCAGATGAAACACTTTCATCCTTGTTTTTGGCAGCGTCACTCATACTTCCGAGTCGTCTGGAAGGAAGATTGGCGTTGCTAGGGTGATTATTTCATCGCGAGATTTCACAAGTTCGCGTTTTTTCCCGTCCCGTCCCGTCGTCACCATTCCAAACAATCATGGCGGACTACAAGGAGGCGCCCTTGGCTTCTCGGCCCAAAACGCTAGACCCGAATGAGTATTTTAACGTCTCACCTGAGTACCGACGTTCCCAAGAGGATAAATTAGCAGTGCGCGCGAAGCTGAAGAGGGAGTATCTGTTTCAACTCAATAACCCCCATAGAAAAGAGCTAATCGTAAGTGGCCATGCTAGCAGTGTCACCCTTGAAAGTGGCGCAGGCTAATTGGTAATGATAACATAACGTTTCGGGCATAGAAGTGTCACGTACCCAATTTATTTTACCTAGTATTAATACATTAAATGCTAATCAGTACTAGTACAGTGTCACACTTTCATATTCAAACGATAGTATGTTGGCGTGCTGTTTCAGAGGACGGGTTTATTTTTGACCTTTGCTCCGTTTACCGCTGATGTTGACGTTTGAGGAAACTAAAAATGATGTACGTCGCTCATAAATGCCTATTTTCAGCTGCTCTTCGTGGTTAACAGGTTAGGTTTTCCTAAAGTCGTGCAACGTTTACTCTGTGCTTGGATTTTGTTGCGTAGTGTGATATTTCTACTACTACTGATATGTACTCTGTACACGCTGGCCTACTTCACATTAAGTGTTTTGACTCAAAGCACAGTTGTAGCTATTTATAATATGGAGCAGCAGTAGTTAGTAAGCGCAATACCAGCACCCTAAAGGAGTGAAGCGCATTCAGCAGTCGTTTATATCTATGCGTTCTCAATCTCTGATCAAATGAAAATACTCTAGACACCAGTATCCTTTATTTCTTATGCAACTTTATTTTTAGCAATATGTTGTAAACAATGATTTAAAACGTATCTATTTTTGTTTTTCATTGCATGCGTGTGTTTCTTACAGGAGGACCCTGCACTGACTCGCTGGGTGCATGCACGCGGCAATACCTACACGCACTTCAGACCGACCACTAAGACATCGCTGATGGGTCTCGTGTTTGGAGTTTTGCCCCTCGTCGTCCTTTACGCTGTCTTCAAGACAGACCGGGTATGAAGCAACCTGCGCTGACTTCTCTATTACATTGATTATCAGTGTTTAACCATCAACTCGGCTTGTGACTCTTTATGCTTCGACTTAACTTAAGCAGCCTTTCCCCCTTTTCTGCTTACTTTAAGTCAGTTGGCTTTTATTTATTTTAACATAAATGATTCAGTATGTTATTGGAATGTAAACAACGGGGTCATTTCATATATGTAATAGACCTAATGTGAGTTTCTCATTTGTATAATTTACAACTGTAACATATTAATTGTGTAATTTAAAGGATTATATCTGCCTAGCACTAGCTTATGAGTTGGTATTGAATTTCACCATAATTATCTGAGAAGATAATTTACATTAATGTAGGTGCACAATTACTCTTTTGGTTTTTATACACTGTTCCATTCACAGATGTAAATGCTGCACTTGACATTTACACTTGCTTTAATTGCCTCCCTGTTGTCATGGAGATTCACCCTGTAAATCTTTACCAATAGAAATTCCAGTGAGAATTTGGTATGATTGTCACACCGCTGTGCGTTCCTATTTGCCTCCCTCACTCCAATGTGAGGAAAAGGAAAAAAGTCCTAAAAAACGATCATATGCACACTCCTAAAATGTGCGTTTAGAAAAACGTCTGGATGGTGAGGCTGAAATGACTTTGTTGCCTGGAAACTGTTTTAACCCTTTATCTGTTTGTCATCTGTTTCGCAGGATCGTAGAGAGGCGCAGATCAAGGCTGGAACGCTGGATCGCAAATTCAATATATCAAGTTGAGCTCCAATGTATAAAAACGTTGGTGTTCTTGTAATGCCCCTGTGTGTAATTATAATTATCCAAATAAAGTGATATAGTCAAAAACTTGTGTTGTGTTTTCTAAGGTGTCTTATATTCATTCACCCGTTCAAGTAAATCTAGCTACCTGTTGCCAAACATTGACCACTGTAGCCACGGTGACAATCATGAGCTGGCAATGGACTTAGTAAAACAAGTATCACAATTTATCTTGTATCGTAGTGACATCTGGTGGGTAGAAACCACGACTGGATGTTTTCAGACTTTTCTCTGCTCATGAGAGAAATCTGCATGTTGAACTAAAAAAGCAGCTCATCAGCCTTTAATTAGCATTTTAAGCAGTAATAGATCTTATACTTTACGTTGTTATGAAACTTAAGTGGCCCTTTCGTGCTTCTACAGTTGTATGGGTAAACAATACACCTGATTTATTTGTAGCAGGAGATCTGCAGATTGTCCGTGTGCAACATTAATCAGTTAACTGCCTTAAAGAAATCATTATTCATCTTTCTGTTATTTCTTCAGCAGACATCAAACAACAAAGAATGATACATTACACATTGAACTTATGGTATTTAAATTTGATGAAATCATATTTATCTCTTTGTATACAGTACTTGGTTCATTCTTTTTTCTTTTTTTTTTACTGCTTGCTGGGCTTCCAACTTGGATCAAAGTGCTTGTGAAGATTTTCCCAGCACTGGTTGTAGCTCTTATCAAGCTTCTGGCATGTATGTATGCCCCATTTGGTAACTGCCATGCTGAAGGATGACTCAAACATGAAAGCCTAAATGAAGAAAATGCATACGTTAATAATCATTTGACATTGTTATGTCTTTACAAGCTTTGTATAATATGACATTTACATTTCTAAAACTATTAATATTGCTTCACTAGTAAGCCTTGAAACTTTATTTATTCACTTACGCACTTGCTTATTTATTTATTTATGCATGTATTTATTTTACCATGGTTCCCTCAGCGACCCTCTCGGGTCTGAGTTGAGCGATGCTGTTCTTCTCAAAGCAGTCAGTATCTGGGCCATGTGGGGTCATGATGCTGTGGAGGCTGGCCCCTCCTGGCTGGAAGCCCTCCTCTTTGGCTTCATAGTGGCCCTTGATCAGACCCATAAATTCACTCATGCAGTTACCTAAAGTGGAAAGTAAGCGGAGCTGTAACACAGCACGTTAGCGTATGAATGACAATGTAGTGCTTGGGTCCACTAGATGGCCTTAGAGATCTGCGGTAAAAATGGACAAACGGTGCTTCGGCTCTGTCTCGGTCAGCAGGTGGATTGTCAACTGTCTTGGCATTGACAAAAAAATGTCCAACATGTTTTTTTTATTCCAACAAATAAGCTCTGGAAATGTCATCACTTTTAATTATTTTCATAGATAGAATTTGATCTAAGCAAATCTCTTCGGAGGGGACGTAAAGCAATAGAGTTTTATTGTGGTCTTACGATGGTAGTACGGTGGACGGAACGTGTGCTCCGCCACACCCCACCTTGGAGGGAAGATGACAAAGTCAGCAATGGCCACACCTGGGCGAGTTGATTTGGCAGTCAGCACAGTGAAAATCGAGGGATCCTATTGGAAGATCAGAAGTGACTTATCTCGGGTTAGGTCTAATTCCCTTCCAGGGCATAATGTAAAGACAATTAGTTTGTTTTCAGTTTTTTCAAAATGTACTGTATTATACTGAAGTGTAACTATGTCCACAAACTCACCGCATGGTCGAAGGCCACAGAGTTGATAACCATGAAGTTCTTCAGATTGTATTTATAAGGTGTGTAGTTCCCATGCCAAGCCACCACATTGAAAGGAGAAAAATCCTATGTGCAGAACAATAACAATTATTAAGTAAATATGACGATTCTGCCCCATCGAAAAGAACAAAAAAATAAAGTCCTTTCTATTGGACTTTCAATTGGGCTTTTCACAGAGAAAGTGGGATAATGAATAATGTCTTTTTAATCTTAAATTCTCAAAGAGTACTTCTTCACATAAAGAGAAGAAACCCATTTTGCTTCTTTCATTCGTTCTTTTCTTCCATCTCCTTTGTTCTTTGTGAAATGAGTCTCCAGGTATTGTGGGGGTAATTGGTGTTACAATCAAACTTTCCAAAACTTGGAGCATTTTCAGGCTTGCAGGGGGAGGGGGCAGCTTTCACAGTGGGCACATAGATATTTCTTTATCTTGGTTGTTAAAACCACAGCAATTTTATATAGTTTCTCTGTTCTGATAATGTCACTCTGAAAAAAGACATTCTACGGCAGCCTTAAAATCAATATAGTTCATTACAACTCAAGCTGCCTCCTGAGTGACCTTGTGTGTCCCCGACGCACGTGCTCAGCTCCACTCGAACGCACTAATGACTCAAACATGCTGGCAATAAAACATCATGCACATTTAAGGGTGCAGAAGCATTTGCATATTAATACGAATTCTATAAACACGGAGTTGACAGTAGTCAATATACACAAAGACCTTAGAGAAACCCATTCAGGCTAAATTCTAAGACATTCGTTTCTAGTAACCCCATTTTTCATTAGAATGAAAGGAAGGAATGGAGGCGAGCAAACACTTGCCCGCTCACACACACAAAACATAAACATATTGGCCCAGTCAAGCAAATAATAAGTTAATTTGAGCAATTTCAGTGCTCTGCGGGTGAACAAAACAGCAGGGCATTCGGGAGAAACAGCATCTTCCTTTAGAAGAGAACTGTCTCCCCCCCCATCTTATTTGCTTGCCCCTATAGCCTCACCCTCCTGGTTGTAGGAAGTAAGGACACCAGAAAGAGTGCCAGGTGTAGACAGACGATTTTACCTTTGACTTTGGCAAATAACAGGGGGACAATATTCAAGCGAGGGTGGCGAAGAAGCAATGGAAAAAAGGTTTGTTTTGCTCCCCCAAAAAAAGACTGCATGTTGCCCTTATGTACTTCCTTTGATGAATAATAATAGTGTGGTTTGACATGGTTTCCACAGCGACAACTCCCAACAGTCACACATGGCAAAACCTCTCCTCAACTCGCAAAAACAAAAACAAAATCTCCTGTCAGGCATTATGTGTCGATTCAGTTATCAACCCGACAGGACATTTGGGGAGGGGCGGGGGGGGGGGGAGGGGGTCATTTCTTGAGTGAAAGATCATGAATTAATGCTTAACTCGGAGAGGTTTGTTTTCCTGTATGGCAAAGCTTCACAAGTACGCTCTCTGTAAATACACAATGCTTTAATTGATGATGAGTCGTTAAGACTCACAAGGGAGTCCAAGGCAGAAGCCTGCTGAACAGATAACACCTAACACTTGACGCTATGAAATCATCACGGATGGCATTTCCATCGGCAGGAGCAGCTAATGGATCACATGCTTCACTTGCACAGTTTCCTTTTAGTCGCCGTCGCGGTTCAGTGGTTTGCTGAAGGGTCTGCTGAAGCAGACACATACGTAAATAGGGTAATAGGCCAATATGTGTGGATCCCTGTCATATGGCGTCTGTGTACATGACATTGTGCTGACACACAAACCACAATGTCATAAAACGATCACCTGTTGGCAGGCAAACAGCTTCCCTTGGTACTTGTTGATGACGCTGTAACCGGTGGCCACTTTGCGATCTTCGTACCGAGCGACTGGACACAGGAAGTCTCGTGGGTTGGCCAGACCATTGGCCCCTGCATAGATGCGTTTATTAGAGTAACCTTTATAAGGAATACTACAGGACAGCTCTTTGGGAATAAACACCGGTATGTCGGTTCTTTAGGCTACGTGCTACATGCAGGCAGAGGAAAGTGTATCATTCTGACATGAAGCAGGTATCATATAGCCTTTAGCTTAATGTTCAGCGATTGTGTTTTACAATGAGCTAATTATTTCTAAATGGGTACATCTCATGGGAATGCTACTAGTTTTACAGCTATGTAGACAGAAGCAAACGTTTCGGGCAAATTTGACTTTTACCCAATGATGATGCAGATGAAATGTTACTGGATAACCCAAATGTCCAATTTTTCAGAGGAATATTTGAATATTTGTACCAAAATCTATGGCAATTCATCCAGTTGAGACATTTCTGTCACTGTCCCTTTTAGGTACGTATCAGGATTTACCCACTGGGGAGCATGGCTTTCACTTTTACGCTGCAGTGCAGTGGGTGGGGCTAGTGGACAGAGCTACTCTTTTAACTACCGGTACTGTGGCTGAAAGTAAGATGGATTTGGGGAGAGGTAAAAAGTAATTTAAGACAACAATAGGCAACTCCAAAATTGCAGATTTTAAGGAAGGATAAATATATGCCACATTCACAAATATCACTAACACAAACCTATAGGTCCAAGGTCAGGAAGTTCAAAATGGGCTCCATAGACCTCCAGCATGTAGCCCCTGGTTTCCCCAAACACGTCCACACTGAAGCGCATCCCTTGCTGGACAAAACACGCGAGAAGTGGTGGTGAGTGGACGTTTACTACTGTTCGGAATCATTAGGGCTGGAGGGACTTGTAGTTTCATGGACCATGTGTTTGGTAACTTGCACTGTAAATATAATTTCCATAGCTAAAACCCTTTTTTCCACTGTTACTATTTTAATGCAATTTTTGAAAAGTGCCCAAACATGACAATGGGAATGTGCAATATGACACAAAAGTACAAATTTGTGTAAAAACTGGGAATGAAAAAACGCTGGCCTCACCTGGATGACACAGATCTCGTTTGGCTCGACCATCATTTTCCCAAACTCTGTGGTGATCAAGATGTCACCCTGCTGGGGAACTAAAAAGACAAACAGACAGACAGAATCCATGAAAAACAAAAGTGAGGGAGAATAAGGACTGGTGATTGTGAGCTATCATTGTCCTTTTGATGACAGAAAATACAACTTTTCCTCACCGATCAAAAAGTCTCCATCTGAGTTGTTGAAGCACCTGGAGAATAAAAAAAAAAACAACAACAACAGAGAAAGCTTGGAAATGACAGCCAGGACACAACCAAAGATTCTGCGGCCATTTGATGGAGAAAAGCATCTATTTGTTACAGACCTGTCAACCATGGAGGTGTTGCAGGTGAATATATGGATGCCAATGCCATTGCGAGACTTGGCATCTCCAGCACCGCAGACCGTATGCAAACCCTGCCGCATGCAGGCGTACAAAATCCCAAAACTGAGAATCGTACTTGTAAAAATAAAATAAAGATAATAATAATAATAATAATAAACTCACAGCCACAAAGTCCACTTTTTCCTCTGTAGATTTTGGGATGGAGAATGGCTGCCATCGCATCTGTGAGAGAAAAGGATCCAGAATTCATTAAACGCAGAGAATTGAACTTAATTCGGGTGTTTTAAAGGTCCTTAAAGAGTTAAAGAAATAGGTGTCACGTTTTGTGAAATAAGATTATTGTTATATCTGCATGGGAAATGTGGAGCTACAGCTATTATGCAAGCTTAGCTTTGCATAAAGATGTTTTTGTACAGGTTTTGTCCATTTTCCTAAATATTTATCTTTCCATAACTTCTTATTACCTATTAACTAAGGATGGTATTTTGTTCTTAATGATAACTTTGCTTGCTGCTATATTTAATCACAACAATTTAAAGTTACTGTGTAACAATTAAATAGTTACACGGTAGTTTTCAACATTCCCAGTTTCTGTCCTTAATGTAAAGACAAAATGAGCTTGAACTTGATTACCTGGTTTGGATCAGGTCCCACTTCATTCCAGTTTTCGGTTACTTTTCCACAGGGCACTGGTGTAAAAGGCTTATGTTTGACAGACGGCAAGATGCGGTACAACCAGCTGAGGAAAGACAAAAAGAGCCATGTCATGCATAATCATTATTTCCAGTTGTCTCTGGGTGGACTGTGTCAAAGACTATACCTCCTCTTATTGGCTGGCCGTGGGCAGGTGAAGGCGGAGCCAGAGAGCTGCTCAGCATAAAGTCCATAGGGACAGACCTGAGGATTGTTCTGTAGAAGCAAGTGTCAGACAAGATAGAAATATTGTTTGCAGCGTTATAAAGGTGGCCATTCATCTCCTGGGGTTACACTATATAACAATGTTTTTGTGTTACCTGTCCCTCAGGTAAAGATCCTGGACAGCGAGGGTCTTCAGAGGAAAACTCATTTCCAAAACCACTTAGATACTGCACAGGGAAGACAATCAATCATTAAGTTCAAGTAAATGAATAAATAAAAACACCATGCAGCTTCATTGTAATGCAGGAAAAACGTGCTCATGCTGTTATAATAAAATTTAAAGGCTCGTCATCAAGGCCTGTCTTTTGCTAATTGTTGTCATCGACTCAAATTAGATTCATAATAAAACAAATTGCAGTTAAGCTAAATTTCACCCCTTGCAGTCATCTATTACATTTGTATTATTTCAGGCTAATTGCGTAAACATTATCCACAGTAGGTTTGGTCAATATTTAAATTATAATAGTATTAATGTGAGCCATCCCTCTCGATCGGCTCTGATCTCTGATAATCATGTCTGTCATGCCACAGAAAACAAAATAGTTACACAGTCTATAGAAATCTTGTTGAGTCATTGTGAGTCGGAAGAAAACGCGTCCAGACTTGGACGGTTCCCATATGTTCGTGTGCCTTTTTAAACAAAACTGTTATTTGACCCGGTTGAACAATGTTGCATGAATCACATTTATTTAGCCGAGACGTTTATTTCATGTAGAATGAGAAAAAAGGTACAAAAAATACCTAGAATTTTAAATCACCTTAAATAAGTGTCCAGTCACAGAAAGTAATTTTGACATTTAACTTTTTTTTAAATCAATTCGTGAGCAAGCTCTCGTATTTCCCTATATCGTATGCATTATCCTATAAACATTCTAACTGTATCCCCGTTTAAACGACATTACGGATCAATCACCAGTGAATTCATTTAAGCCGAGATGATCAAAGCTGGACATGGTTTGGAGTTTTGTAACATGTTTTCTCGTCTTTGCAAGCAACAGATGAATGCAAAGTGTTTTTAAAATTACTTGTGAATTAAGTGGGTGAGACTTTTCTATTCAAATCAATATTGAGCACAGGTGCCTCATACCACATCTGGACAGAGGCTGCATGTAACGCTCTAATTGGTCGGAGGTAACCCACCCTCCAGTCAACATTTCTCAAATAATGGAAGTGAACATGCTGAAATTATGGAATGGAAATGCTGAATTTATTCAGTTGCAAAATCAAAGTAATTAATCCAGTCATTTATTCTCTCTTGGATTTTATTACATGAATTTGAATAAGCGTCTAGCAAGAGTGCAAAAGAATGGAAACACCGCCTTACCTTTAGTCCAGCCATTGTGCTCTCAGAAAATGTTAAAGCAGCTGAAAATGTTTCAGTGGTTATAAATTAACTTTCAGCTCTTAACCTTATTATCTTCTGCCAAATGTCGCTGCAGGGCATGCACTTGCGCGCTTAAGACAGGAGCAGAGAAGGGGCGGGGGGGTTACACTCTTTCTCAATATGGGTTTGATGTGGCGTTAACAGGATCAGTGATGCAACACACAGAGTTTAGGACACACAAACAACGGGTCAGATGGGCAACATGTGCGCAAACAAGCCTCAGTGTCACTGTCCGAACAAACAAGAACCAGGGCCTCACGTAAAAAGGTTTGAGCAATACTTGCAAGTGAGAACCGCATATCTCTAACAAGGCAAGTTTTCATCAGCTCAGAATGCAGAATGCATGCTCACCTTATTTTCAGGCAGCCGAGATGGAAGATAAAAAAGGTGAATTTTTATCGACAAACAATTTGAGAGAAACCAACCAGAGGTGAATCCACCAGTCTGAAGGATGAGCACAAATACACTATCTGAATTTGGGCCAGTGGCACCCCTGGCTCATATAGTTGTCATTAATTTGATCACACTTTGCACAGTGAGTTATTGTTTTATTTAACCCTTTAAAGCCGAGCATATAATATTGATACACCTTTCAAAATTTTGAGAGATCTATATAATAAGTTAGATTTTTTTTCAATCCGTAAAAAATTCTGGATTTAGCAAAAATTAGACCAATTAAAGGTCATTTACGCAAATTTATGTTGTTGGGGTTGTCTACAGTGAAGGTGACAAGAGGGAAGGGTGGACCCGGATGGATGGGTGGATGGATGGATGGATGGATCAACATCATTCAATAACCAACCGAGATACTGAGGAACACATTTTGAAGCTCCATTGACTGCCATGTTACCAAAAATTTTGTAAGTACTCCAGAATCCAGCATCTCTTTAGGGTCTTCACCAAAATTCAATCACCTGTTCCTGGTAAGTTCCCAACATTTCCTAAAAACTTCATCAAGATCCTTCCAGAATCTTTTTTTAGTTCTCTTGCTAACAGACAGACAAACCAACGCAGGTGAAAACATAACCTCGGCGGAGGTAATTAATAGCTTCATTCATTATTCATATGAACAACAGCACAAGGCATTCAAAAGGCCTATACATTACTTTACGCAAAATGTATTCATCTTATTTCTTGAACTAGATGGTCACACTATGGGTACTTACTGTCCCCTGTGCTGCATGTATCAAAAAGAATCAATTTTGTCTCTCTTATTCTTGCCTCACTTGCCCTCTTGTCTATTTCTTTTCTTTTTAGGAGGTGTTGGGGAAGGGTAAATGATGGCAATTCTCATAGCGAGGTGCAAATAAACTCGCCGTGGCAGAAGTAACTGTTCTCCGGTGAGGCGTGCCGTGAGGCCTGGACCCCCCTCTGGCAGACAGTCAGGATGCTGCGCCAAAGACGAGAAAGCCCAATGACAGGAAAATATTACATCCCAGTCTCTGGAAATTGATCTGCTCCTTGCATGGAGAAAGAAAATGAGAGATTTTAATTTCATCCCTGAGTCTGATGATAGAATTCTAGAGTATTTGGGTCCAATCCGGATGGTGCCTGTGTGTTTTAAGAAAAGTAGCTGGAGGCAGGAGAGCGGATGCCGGCGCTGCCTACTGACAGTTATATCTATGCATGTGTAAGTGGGCCATAAACGCTTTGTTATTAGATGCCTGCTGAACTCAATGGCTCGATGGCAAATGGTACACTCACCTGGCACAGTCTTTCTCTGTAAGCGTAAACACACAATCTCTCTGTCTTTCTTTCTTACACACACACACACACACACACACACACACACACAGAAAAAGATGCAAAGACACAAGCCTGTATTTTGATATGATAAAATCCTCAATTTTCATAGGAAGAACACAAACTTTCATATGTCCCTATACAATGTATGGTATATTAAGTATATACTTTACTGTAGTCATCTTTAAAGAGTCATTTTACTTAAAATACACACACACTCACTCACACTAATCCGAAATCTGGGTAGCAGAATCTACTGGAGCCTATCCCAGCAGTCTACGGGCGAGAAGCGGGATACACCCTAGACAAGCCGCCAGTTCATCACAGGGCTATACATAAACAGACAATCATTCACGCACCCACTCACACCCACGAACAATTTAGTGTAACCAATTCACCAAAGCTGCATGTTTTTGGAAGTGGGAGGAACCCGGAGAACCCGGAGAGAACCCACGCAGACACGGGGAGAACATACAAGCTCCTCACAGAAAGGCCCCCCAAGTTGGATCTGAACCTGTGACCTTCTTGATGTGACGCAACAGCGCTACCCACCGCACCACCGTGCTGCCGGATCGAGCATACCTCTAAATAAATTAATCAGACGGAAGCAAACAGTAACAACTAATTAGCCTGCGATCCACACTCATTATTCTTGGCAGCATTGACATTCTTCTTCAACTTCTCTTTGTTCTTCTTTCAGGGAAGCTGTCAAATAGACTTGTTCAGACACAACGCAAAGCAAAACGCCCCTTCAGACAGCATCAATAGGTGTCGGATCTACACAAACATGAAGCCGGCACGGCTGCTTTGCCTTCCGATATCACTCAAAATTGCTCACTACATCCACAATGTGAAAAATATTACAGCATTTTATTCTACGGGTTTGTATTCGGTAGAGTTGCTGCAACTGCGTAGCATTTGCTTGAGGGATAACTTTGAAAAGGACACAAGTGCAGATGATATTTGAATCACTGCCGGTCGGTCTCGTCGTGTATCTCACTGGTGGGTAGCTGCTGTATTTGGATGTCACATCTGTGAAGCAATAGCTTGGATTCTTGTATTTTGTAATTGCAGCTTAATGTTAAATGACTCCTGATGTGAGCTCACACACACACACACACACACACACACATTTGACAGCTCCATTTAACGCTGATTAGATTTGCAAGGACATCTAGCATACCCTCTCTGTCTCTCCCTGAGCAGGTTGAGTATCTCCTGAATCCCATCTACGGCAGTAATGCTATGCAAATGGTTTAATATGAAGATAAAAGACTGTTGCAGCGTGTGGCGCTCTCCTGGTTCACAGCCTCTCGTTTCCAGGACGATAGCTCTAACAAGGAGGGCACTATTTGGGAGTCATTAAATGATGGCCTTCCTGACATGCACCCGTTCCCCCCGCCGCCGCCGCCCACC
Organism: Brachionichthys hirsutus; assembly: GCF_040956055.1. NCBI lineage: Eukaryota > Metazoa > Chordata > Actinopteri > Lophiiformes > Brachionichthyidae > Brachionichthys > Brachionichthys hirsutus. The sequence goes on along the minus strand of NC_090910.1, from coordinate 7,515,659 downwards.
CCACAACGGCCATTAAAGCGGCTCACACCCACACCAAGACGCACACTTCAGATGCTTTTTAGCGCCAGCTCCCAGTCTCTTGCACATCACAGTGTCACAGAATAGAAAATTACACTCTCCTCCCACAGAGAAAATTGCTTTGGAATTGCTTGGTTATAAAGATGTGCTTTAAAGAGAGGGGGGGGGGGGGGGTGCATGTAATAAAAGAAAAGGACACACACAAACACAATTACTTAAGCACTCTAAGGACATTTCTCACAAGCTAATCAGTGGATTTACCAATTATTGATGTCAAAAGGATTTGGTTGTGTATCTGTTTGTGGCCTCTTGTTTATGTACCGTAAAAGTCTGTCTTTGTATTTAAGGTGTATACGTGTGTGTTTTGCTGTGTATGTGCTAAATATGACATTACAGCAACAGATGGGGTATTAAACAAAAGGGTGAATTGGGGGAAAAAAAGAGCTCCAAACATAATGTCGTGCAGCACAGCGGTGAGTGGAAGACAGCAAGATGTAGGGTGAATCAGTGTCAAGAGACAGGTGGAGATGAAGCAAAGAGAAGTGCAAAGTGGAAAATAGTAGAGGAGACGGAACGGAGAGAGAAGATACAAGATGGTGCAGCAAAGATTAGTCAGAGTGGATCAGGAAGAAGAAGAGTGGGGGCAAATACTGCTTCCTCGCCAACATCGGGTTGTTTGTTTCCCAGACTTTTCTCTTGAGTTCCTCTCTCTTCGTTGCCAATCTATTTCAATTGTTCCAGATCAGCACTGACGTCCTTAGTGTTTCTGTCTCCACCCCGGAGGTTGAGATATTTATGTGATTCACGCCGTCCTTATTAGGTCATCCGCTGAAGGGACAAGATGAATCAAGGATTTACGGATTCTTCATAACGACAGTAATTGTGACGTTTAATAATTAATCTCTTGTCAGCGATGAATGAATCTGTGACCAATAACTCGGTAGGAAGTGAAGCAAGGGTGAACATTTTCACAACAATTGGTGGAACGTGATTCAACCATTTCATTGACACATGGAGCAAGTATGGACAATTTCACTGAACAAAACTGAGATAATCTGATCATTGACTGGGAAGAGTGTTGGGACGACTACGGGTGATTTTCTATGGAACACATTGGGGTCACTGGTACACATTTCCTCACAGGGCAACCAAAGGGCAAGGGTGTGTGTATCAGTCCAAACAGTCCAAACAGCTGACGTGTTGCCAGTTCCCCCGTCCCCTTCTCCCTCCTCTGCATTCTGCCAGGTATGACTTGACACTTGAGTGTGTTCAAAGCTGGACATCAAAGATGGTGTATTTAGGTTGTTTTGTTGCCCAACTGATGTTATATGAATCTGTGAAGGATTGTGTGTGAGTTTTGGTGTATATGTGGGCACATCCCCATCTCTGTATACATACATGTGTGTGTGCGTGTGTGTGTGTGTGTGTGACTCTCCCCAACACCATCATTAGATCGTAGGCAGTCCTGGTGTTGGGGGTGTACCTCGGCTGCTCCTGCGGCCTCTCGGGCCAATTTAGGGGGGGGAGAAAAGCACTTTGATCCTGGCCTGCAAGTCTGAGGGTCCCCAGCGGGAGGCAGCACAGCCCTGCAATCTAGATTGGATTTATTCCTTTCCCATCTACAGGCCCCCACACGCCCCACAGAGAGGAAGTCTCAACTGCACTTTCACTGCCGCCTAAGACAATATGTTATGGTACAGACATGAGTACACATAATCACGTAAACACACATTGGCTAGTCTATCTTAGAGGCGCACTCCCCCCTCAGCAAGGAAGTTACAGCAGCACACTTTCTGTCCCTGTAGGAGCTGCAGGGGTCAAGATACCCTGAGATGTGTGACAGACAGGCAGAACGAGTCACCCAAGCCTTTGACGCAGTGAGTTATTTTGGGCTGATCACTGTCTCTGTCTCTGATGTATAAAGAGCAGGGTATAAAATGCATTTTTATTACATTAAAGAAAAAAAAAGAATTTACATAAAACTCAGACAAGGTCAGGGAGAAACGAGGTTCTTAATTTAGTCTAATCAACCGTCATTTGCATCGCGCCATTTGCGCAAGGTATTGCCACTAACTGAATAAATGGACTTCTTCAGACTCAAGGGGGGGTGGGGGGGGGCACTCCGGGTTTGATAAGATGGCAACATAACTGATTTGCATATATTACTTTGATTATCTCATTACAAGGATGATCCTTGCGGAATTTTTGACACGCGCGCAATCGAATTAAAATTAATGCAACGCAATCAATAAAAGGGCAACGCGGCTGTGAAAACACACGCACGGCGCGCCAGGTTTGTATGGTCAACTAGCAATGATGAGGAGGATGAGGATGATGATGATGATGATGATCTCTTCAGCTCACATGCTCCTGGACTCCCGTGGTAAGGTTTAAGAGAGTCTC